>NC_089453.1:3002500-3302500 GCF_026210795.1 Rhizophagus irregularis
AAATAGTAAAATGCAGTAAATTTATTCTTATAGTTTATCATTTACATTATGAAGATATATTTTATATCATTAATACAAAAGACCTCTCTTGTAAATGATATTTTACACATAATAATTGTTATAAATATGTCCGTTATCTCTTTTTATATTTAATCGTCATTTGTGATTTTTTGTTATTTAATGCATAATAATAAATATTTGAGATAGTAAACCAAAAATTCAGGTCATATATATGGATAATTAGGTGATTTCAATATCAGCACCACAATTTTTGTTCCATATAAAAATTCCAATTCGTTATAGCCATTACTAATTAAAATATCCTTTTATAGCGAATTTATAATTAAAAAAGTTCGTTATAATTTTTTAACTTTAAAATTTATTATAGTCATGATTAGTAAGGGTGAGCTGTAAACGAATAAAATTCAATTTATAATAGTTTATGTGCGTCAGTCGTCGATTTACGTCAGATGACGTCTACATTATCAACCCGATGCCTTAAGTGTTTGGCCAGCATTACTAGGTAGCCGTCATCTGACGGTCAGCTGACACAAATCGAACAGTTGTCACACAACCACACAACATATATTTACTATTTATATATATTTTTTATTAAATTCTTTATACATTAATATGTAATGCTAAAAAATGATCACTTTAGTTATCGTTTGAAAGTCAAATTGATATTTGAATACATAAAAATATTTGAGATGTAAATACGAGTATGATTCGAATCTCACGACATTCAAATATTTAAATCTTTTTTAGTGTGCAATAAAATTATTATTTACTTATTAATTTACATAATTCTTTGTTTTTAAATCTATCTGAAGCGCTTCTCCAAAGAAGCAAAGGTGATCATCTCTTAATTCTAACTGAAAATTTATACTGTTATTGTAATGAAAGACGATCAATCACTGGTGCACCTAGTAAAATTAAAATTCGTACTTAAATATTTATAAATATAATAAATTTTAATTTCAAACGGAAGCTCTATATTCTGAAACAAACAAGATTTCAGGGTAAAATGCTATAAAAGCATAAAATATTTAGCATTAACGTATTCTCTGATTATAAATTGTCAAATAAATAAAATATTAAAGATACAAATAATGTGTGCAAAAAAAGTTCGAAACTAGTAATACCTTTTATACATATAAAGCAATTAAGCTTTTTGGGGAAAGTATTTTGATCGAAATTTGAGACTTTCAAATAAATATTTTTCTTTGGTTACATTTCTCTGAATGTTTAGTATTTTAGACGTTATATAGTAGATTATTGCGCTACCCCCCTATAAATCATCTGATAAAAAAATTATTAGATTACAGGATGATTACCGGATAAAAATCGGACAGTGTTGTCCTGTAATTGTCCTGTAATCGTCCTGTAATTAGGCCACGCAAACTAATATTTTCGGTTCACGTAACATTAAAATTTAAAATTGACCCGGGGACCCGGGTTTTATTTTTTATTAATAACAAATTTTTATTATAAGTCACGTGACTGATTAGTTTATAATTAGATGAATTTAGGGGGTTTCGAAGATAATCGTTCCACTACATAAAGACATTTACGAATCTGTATGGAAACAAAGATCTCAATCATGGAAACTATTTAAACAAAGGAACGAACTCACTAAATCACATTTTATCAACTACCGTCGAGATCATACACACAATAATGACCCAGGACAAAAACAACGACAATTGAGACGCTCAGATTTTAGAGATCTTAATACAAATCAAGGATATCATTGTCCATTTAATGACTCAAGAAGAAATATCGACTCAAATACATTATGGATATACCTTACTTCATCCAACTTTTTACATAACCTTCCATGGCTATCAACGCTTGATAACGATCTATCGCAATTTCATTCTTATATGTTCAATAATATTTTATTTCTAATTTAAACCCACTGGGGATCTTAACAGTTTATAGCGATTACTGATATCACATACAGTGCCCTGCCAAAAGTGACCGACCACTTGCGAGGTATAAAAAATTTATAAAATCGTTACGAAAATTTAAACTTAATTTTCTCAAAAACTATTAAGTGAATTTTATAAAAAAATTGATTTATTCGAAAGGCAAAATTTGAAAGTTTAAGGCTCATTTATTAATATTTTGTGGGGTTACCCTTGCTCTTTAATACAGCCTTAATTCGGTTAGGCATACTATTAACAAGATTTTGGAGTTTATGAATTCTGATTTTACCCCACTCCTCCTGAAGTACAGACCAAAGTTCCTCCCGATTTTTTGGTAGTGGTTTGCGCGCCCGGACTTGTCTTTCCAACTCGTCCCATAAATTTTCAATGGGGTTCATATCCGGGCTCTGTGCAGGCCACGGTAGAGTTTCAATATCATTATCCCTTTTCCATTCCGTAGTAACCCTTGCTGTATGGATTGGAGCATTATCCTCCTGAAAAAGATACTCTTCTTCGTCACCTAAATCATCTATGAACCCAAGTAAATGATCGTCCAAAACATCTATATACGCTGCAGCATTAATTCTTCCTTCTAACCTAACTAAAGGGCCAAGCCCATTATACGTAAAACATCCCCACACCATTATACCATCTTGTCCTGACTTAAAAGTTGGAATAAGGCACCCTACATCATATTTTTCGTGAGGACTTCGCCAAACCCACCTTCTACCACTTCCTTTGAAAAGTTCAAACTTTGACTCATCGCTCCAAATTATGTTTTTCCACTCTTCCCCCCAATCCTTTCTCTCTTTAGCCCAGGAAAATCGTTTCTTTCTATTAGCCTCAGTTACAAAAGGTTTTCTGACTCCAGCTCGCCCAAAAAATCCCTGTTCATGAAGATAACGTTGAACAGTCCTTACACTTACTTTTACATCGGCAGTTTGTGTAAAATTATCATGTAGTTCTTTAATATTTGCTTGTCTATCCTTCTTAAGAGTTCTTAATAAACAACGCCCATTTCTTTCTGTTAGTATAGGTGGCCTACCTACCCGAGGTGGAGGCATCTCCAGTCCATCTTTTTTGTAAGCTTCAATAACGTCATGAATAGTCGTTTTGGGGTGGTTTAATTTCTCAACAATAGCTCGTTCGCTAATTCCACACTTCCAAGCACCAACAACCTCACCACGTTCAAAAATAGAGAGCTCTTTGCGTTTGTCAGTCATATTTATTTAGGAAGTAGCTTTTTGAAAATTGACAATAATTACATTTTGAAGAAAATGTTTTGGGAGAGGTGGGAAAAAAAATTTGGCGCAATTTTATTAGTCCGTTACGTAAATAAACAAAAAACAAAATTGGTAATGATCGGCAAAATTATCGCAAAATCGCAAGTGGTCGGTCATTTTTGGCAGGCCACTGTACATATTATTTTCTTTTGTTTTTTTTTTTAGATTTACTTATTTTATTGGCCTCTTTTCTTTATCAGTAGCGTAGTTTTACTGTTAGAGTAGTTCTCCTCGGAGGGTGAGGTCTTTTCATCTTCGTGATGAAGGGATGCATGACCATCGCACCTCTGATAGATTGATATTTCACTACTTGTAGTTGTTTATTCCTATCATGTATTTTTCTCTGGTTACTCCTCTCTTTGAAATAAAATAAATAAATAAGATAATCGTTCCAGTTTGTTACTAAAAATGCCTATAACATGTACGAATAAGTTACAACTCTGTAACTTTAAAAGATTGGGAAGGTTTACCAGTTGAAAAAGAGACAAAAATAAAGGATTTTTTTAATGATATATCAATTTTATGTTTGTCATCTAATTTCTGGGAAGCAGATTTTAAAGTAAAATTTAGTTCAAGCGTAGATCTACAAAATAATACACGTGTGAAAACTACGCAAATTTACACCACTCGCGATGAAGTTCTGGAAAATCTGGCCACTGATCCCCTTTTGTTGTGGAAAAAAATATTAAAATAGATAAATACGTGTCGATCAAACCGATTTGGGATTAGCCCAAATAGTCAAAAAAGGACCATGATTTGCAATACCTGAACGGGTAAATACATAGTAAATCAGTAAATAGATATATAATCTGGTAAATTTTTTTTTGAGGAATATTAATTTTTTTTTTTCTTACTTACAAAACAACTTAATAAAAAAATTTTTTAAAATCGTTTTATACAGAGCAGAAGTCAAGCATTTTTAAATATGAATTCACAAGGTCAGTTTTCTGATTCAGAAAGCAACCAAAACCTTCTTATTTCTACTGCTTTCAATCCACAAGACACTCCTGTTTCATTTCATGAAAGGCAAGAAAGTTCAATTGCTCTGAGCGAGATGCAGCCTCCTGACTCTCAGCCTCAACCAACAGTTACCAACACATATGTACAACCCGATTCTTCCGCAAATCTTAGAACTCAACCCGTTCATCCTACTGATTTTTTCTTTCGACCACCAAATGATTATTATCATTATCATGTTATTTGTAAGGAAATCTCAAACGATATCGTTGCATACTTATTAAATAAATCATTTTATTGGGCATCCCTATAGGATCATGTTATTTAATTTCCGCTCAATATTGCTAACGCATTACGTCATTTACCAAATATCATTTACATTAGTTTAGCTTAATACTGTACAGCAATTTGAAAAACTGTTACTTAAACTATATTAGTATTATCTATTGAATACAAATGTACAATTATTGAAAATTGATCCGTTTCCTTTAAAAATATCCTGTAAAGTTTCAGTTTCATTTATTGTCAATTTGTTGGATTTGTTAGAAAATGGAATTCGGCTTTCTTGATTGATTTCAGCTAATTTTATTAATAGAAATCAATAAAATAAAATAAAATAAAACAAACTATTAATAAATTACCTTTAAAAATTTCGCGTGCACTAGTAAAAGTTGATTTAAGTTCAATTGGTGTTAATGCTTGCTTATCTGGCATTGAAAAATGTGGCAAAGGTTCTAAAACATCTAAAATTCCATATTGTATAATTAGTATATTGAAAATCAATTTAAAAATTAAAATTAAAACTCACCTGAGCCTTCCATTTGATCATTATCTATAAGAACGTTCATTAAGTTGTTTAAACTAACATTCTGCATTTTTTCTTTAGTTCTTTCATAGCTAGTAAATCCTGAATTTGATTTATGCCGGGTAATTGCCATAACTTCATTGTCACTAGTACCAAGTTCTTTCAATATTCCTACTAAACTTTTTCGGGCGCTATGGTTGCTGATCTTTCGATTGCCAATATCAATACCACATTCTATTACAATTTCATGTAAAAAATTTTTTAATCGCTTTTCACCAACATGAAACTTTTGAAACCAACGATTATAAATAATATAATCTATAAATAAATAAATAAGTTAACTAATAAATGTCATATTACTGAAAAAAATAGCATAAAATGATAAAGTACATTGAACTCACCATCTTCAGACACATATTCTCTTAAATAGAATTCTTTATCGGCATTACCTGGTCTTTTAGAAAAATATTTGTTATAAGTTTCCATTGTCATTGGATGATATGGAATTCTTAATTTTTCATCATTTAATGAGCCATTAATACCCCTTTGATTTGTTTTACTTCGAGGAATATTTACATCAAAACCCTGACCATCAGCTCTAAACTTAAAATGAGAATATTGTAATGAATAGTGCTCACCACCTCTAAGAGCTAAGAATAATGCATTTAAAAAAAAGACTTTTTTTAACAATCCAGTGGGTGTGTCAATGTTTAATACTGGTGAATACAGTATTTTTTTACATTCTTCAACAGAAAGACCATCAGCTCCTTGAACATTGGCCTTTCCTTGTTCTGCTACATGTTTCATTTTGCCATCTAATACATCATATAATATTGGAAATTGTTTTCTTGAAGTAAAATCCATTGGAGATAGTGATGATAAATCATTTAAATGTCGGTTTAATGCATGTATAGCACTGAGGATAGATCTAGCCTTGTATTCTTCACCAGAATTAGTCTTCATAACTGTTACGAAACTACAGATTTGACTTTCTAATTCCTTTCTATCAGTAATATCTATGCTTTTACCAGTAAATCCAGCTTTTTCACGAAAGTTTTCAAATTGGTGAACCCAATTTGCTGTGGATTTATCTGTATTTACTACTCTTGACTTCTTTTTGAAAAAATTTATTTCGTCTTCTGTAGGTAAATAAAACTTGAATAGAAAATATTGTATTAGCAAATTAATATAACAATATTTTGGTAATAATAACAACATACTTTATCATTATTTATTTTATTTTTGTTAGTTTTTTCCTTCATTATTAAAATAAATAATAGAATAGGTTGAAAGAAAAAAATGTGTAAAGAAAAAGTAGGGTATTTAAAAAGTGTATATAAAAAAGAATGTGTAAAAGAAAAAACGCGTAAAGAAAAAATGTGTACAAATGAGTGGATTTAAAAGAAAGTTTAAATAAACTTTTAAACGCGTAAAGAAAAAGACGCGTAAAAATTGAAATTTAAAAGAAAGTTTAAATAAACTTTTAAAACATGATCTTGGTGGTCTGCCACAATAAAATCATTATTAGGTAAGAAGTATTCAATATTACCATTTTGACCATCAACATTATATGATTGGCCATTGTGCCACTACGTGGCACAATAACGGCCAATCATTTAACATCGACGGTCATAAATCTTCATATTGAATACTTCTTACCCAATAACTATATAAAAAGAACGTAACGTTCAATCTAATGAAAATGAAGGTATTTTCTATTATCAGCAACAATATAATAACCAACTTTATCAAGTATCATACGAAATTGTTTCTCCCCTCTTGGTCAATAATTGTTTGAATAAAAATTTTCTTGGGATTGAATTTCAACAAAATATGGAACAAGAACATATAGTATTAACTTTTGGTCAAAAAGAATATCTTGAATGTCATTTAAAGAAATATTTAAGTCAATATTTATTAGGCTAAGCAATTTACTTTTTATGTATAAAGAAATGTGCTTTTTATTTGTTTATCTTTATTTATTTTTTTTTGATAAAAAATATTATAGGGTTATAGGGTTATATATGATATTCAATGTGACTTTTTTTATTATTTATTTTTTACAAAATGTATTAATGTAAGAATTATTTGATTCATTATTTTTATTTGAGTTAACATTATTAATATCATTAAAGTTATTGACAGTAGTAGTATTTACATTTTTTGAAAATGAACAAATTTTCAAATTTTACAAATTTTACTAAAACTTTGCGCAGTATCGTCGTATCGCAGAAAAATTTTGACAAATTTTAGTAAGGGGAATTTCTTGGAAAATTTGCAGCAGTTTTGGAAAGGTCATATGACCATGTAAATCAGAAGATCAGTACTAATTTTATTTATCGATTACCCGGGTGTATCCGATCTTAGTATAGTATGGATTTTGTAAAATAGTACAATTTTTGTTAGTACGTATGATTTTAAATCGTACGTACTACTTTGATTGTTAAATATAGAAAAATTGTACGTATGTAGTGAAAAAAAAAATCATACATACGTATATAAATCATACTTTTTTATCAGCCTACCAGCCTCGTCATACACCTTTTTGATGGCGCTCGCTCCTTCTTTAAAATATGAAAATAAAAATTTAAATAAACATAATTATGTGTTGTTTCACTCGTTTGTACGTAATAAAAAAATTTAAATCATACTATTAATACATACCTATTATTATATATTGTGATAAGTATATATGTACCATAAAAAATCATACATACAAAGTAAAAATTCCACAAACATACTAACTTACAAAATTGTACTATACAAATATTATATACTCGTCCGATTATCACTCTAGTTAAATGAATAAAGTACGAATAACATTAATTTATTAATTTTTTTTTAACATTGTATTTAAAAATTTTGTGAAAAATAGATATTTATTTAATGAAATTAACTTTATTTCAATTATTTCTAATTTTATAATTACTTTAGCTAAATGAAATAGATCAAATGGTCAAGAACGTTTATGATTTCTAGATACTTAAACTTAATACAGCCGCATACAATTAATATAATTATTTATAACAATAAATACTAACGTCAGTTACATTTGACAAAGAAATTTAACTCGAACTCGTAGCTTAACGATCGACAATAAAATTTAGGTATTACCTAAACGGTTATATTTCCCACAACACTGTTTGTATATATATTAATACTATCAATGTTGTAAGTACGGTACCATCCTATTTATTTAAAAAACGCACCTGCAACTTTAGTTATACAGTATAAACTTAAACAAATCGTAATATACATGTACTGTACATGTAATCTATTGTTAATTTATTTTATTTACTTGAAATTTTTTTTTAAATCATAAATTTTTGGAAAATAAATTTCATTTCACATTTTTTTTTTACTTTTTTACTTACAAAAGGATCATATTCTAACGGTTCATCAAATTCTTCTAAATCAACAATATCTTCAGATAAAAGTAGACATAATTATATATATATTTTTATAATAATAATAATAGTGAAGAAAAATTAATAAAGTGGAGAAAGAAAAAACTTTTTCGATCAACAAACTCATTATATATAAAAAAATTTGATGATAAATTATTGTGAAAATGTGATCAAAACGTAAAATAAATGATCGCCATTAATTATTCGCTATGTTATGATTTTAAATCGTACCTATACATAATTGATCGTACCCATAAATAATTGACCATACCTTTACCTTTCAAATAATATCGTACCTTAATTAAATACTATATACTCTAAAATTTTAACTGAATAATTATTAAAAGCAATTTAATTGTTTTAGCTGAATTATTAAATCGATTTTCATCTTTGTTACTGCTATATTTATTATTTTTTCAAACAATAACGGATTATTTAAGGAAGTTGGTGATATATTACATCTTTTATATATTTCTTTTTAAGAATAGTTTTTCATTCAAAGTATGCCGTTTTCGATATTCATTCAAACGAATACTGTGTTACAGACAGACGCCAAAAATTAAAATAGTAACGTTACATTAAGGTCAGCCATACTTTGATCAAATACCAAAAAAAAAAAGAGTGAGAAATCTTGCTTAGAATAAATAAAATTTCCAATTTCATAAAGTCAATAATAATGTTTATGTTTAACCTTACTATTTGAGTAAAAACTATAAACAAAAAATGTCTCTAAAACGATGTTTTTCTAAAATCATGAAGACCAATGTAAAAAAGTATCAAAAATTTTTCAATTACTGTACCTACAGTATTAACAGATATATTATAAAAAGCCAACCGATAAATGATAATTTAATAATTACATTATAAATCATAAATTGATAAACTTGGTAAGTGATAAAAAATTTCGGACAAATCTCTCATGAAATTTTTATAAATTCCATGAAATTCCTTGGAATATAGCAAAGTAAAAGGATTTGTATTATTAGAAAAGCTGGAATAAAAAAAAAGGTAAAACTGCGGCTGAGGATTTTCACCGTTGGATTATCATTTTTCTTAACTATTTTGATGAATTTCCTTAAACATATGATAGATTATTATATCATACCAATATTTAATTAATAAAATTTTGAAAAAAAAATCTTATTAATTTTATTCCTTTACATACTGTATATTTTTTTTATATTTTTTTGGAAGTGAACTTGTTTTTATTATATGCGTGTTTGACATCGTATATTGGTTTATAATGAATTTTAGAACAAAATTATAGACTTATTATAAAAATGTATTGGTGAAATTAAACGTTTAATGCTAATAAAGTTTATTTAGAAATGATTTCTTAATCTAGATAATGCCCGATTTTTTTTTTGAATATTTAGTATCGAATGCTTGTTGCGATTTAGGAGACGATAGAAAAAATAAACAATGATTTAACTCCACGATTACGCGAACTATTAATGTGCTGAGATATAAATAATACAAATGGTAATCTTTGTTCTCTTATTTATTATGCTTTGTTACTGACGATTCAATACTATGGCACAAAGTAAACTGATGGAACAGAGTTTTATTAAATATATTTATAACATAAACCAATGATTTGTTTAAAAATATAATAAATAAAATAAAGATAGAAAGAAACCACAATAATCTACTAACAAATTTCCTATTTTATTTTAATAAGTATTGACTTAAATATTGTTTCAACCAACCTTCGAGATTTTCTTTTTGTTCAAAAGTGAACGCTAATTTCTCATCCACATTCTGTTGAAACTCAAAACCAAGAAAATTTTTATTCAAACAATTATTAATCAATAAAGGAGAAACGATTTCACATGATACCTGATAAAACCTGGCGTCATGTAGTTGTTGATAGTAGAAAATACATTCATTTTCGTTAGATTTAACGTTATTTTCTTTTAATGATTTGTTTAATAAATAAGCAACAGTATCGTAACAGATTTCTTTGCAATTAATATAATAATGACAAAATTCGTTTGGAGGACTATAGAAAAAGGTAGTAGGATGAAAAGGTGCAGTTGAAAGTGTAGTTTGTAACGTTTGAGTTACGTGCTGAGGATGAATATCCTGAACCGCGGTAGTCACGTGACAAACGTTTGCATTCTTCTGTAGCGGAGAAATGGTAAGGACGTTGTTATATTGAGGATTAGGATAGATATTGGTAAATGAAGGCGGAAGGTTCTCCGAGTTAGAAGGTTGACCTGGATTCATATTAGGATGTGGTAAATGAGGGTGTTTGAATTATATTGGATACTAATTTTTGAAAATTTTTTTTTTAAAAAAAAAATAAATAAATAAATAAAATAAATATAAAGATTTAGAGTTGAATTTTTGAATTAAAAAGTTATTTGGAATTTTTTTTTTGATATTTAATAATTAAAGAGTTTATTTAATTTTTTTTTTTATCTGGAATCAAAAACGACGAAAACAAAAATCGCATCCAACGCACCTCATTTTATACCTACAGAAAATCGAAAAGTAACGTGATAATGTTAACGATGACACGACAACGTATGCTTAATATAGAAATTCGGTTAAATTATTTCGTACCGAAAATCATTTTGGGTTAAATCTTTTCATGTGGGTTAAATCATTTTCATGAAATCATTTCGATTTTGGGTTATTTCACTGAAAATCATTTTGGGTTAAATCATTTTCATTTCGATTTTGGGTTATTTCACCGAAAATCATTTCACCGAATTTCAATTTTTTTACTGTAAATTTGATAATCCATAATTTATTAATTTAATATTTATCACCGTTTTCAAAATGATGTACGCAGTTAAATTTGAATAAAAAAAGAAGAAAACCGAAAACTGGACGAAAACTGGACGAAATATGGACAAAAAACGGATGAAAACTGGGCGAATGTTGGTATTCGAATATACAATCACAAATAAACTGCGTACACCATTTTGAAAATGGTCGATAATAGTTTTTTATTGTGAAAATAACATAGCAGAATTTTATTAATATGAATCGTTTTTTACCACTCATATAAATAAAGTGAGATGACAAAATTCTCTAATAAAGAAGACCATTATTGGGCTTTCTTCGAGGAATAGCTCACAATATTTCATTTTAATTAATTTATATAATTTATTCATTTTATGTATTAAAAGCATTAAGCATAAGTTTTTATTTGTTTTCATTTATAGAATTTCTATAATACAGTATATATAAGTATTTTGATTATAAGCAAAGCATTAAATATTATGAAATTATATGTTAAGTATAGAAAACAGCTAAATAAATAACATTTTACAATAAAACTTATTTATAATGATCTATTTTTTTTTGTATTTTTATTACAGAGAAATAATCCTGTCGGTGAAAGTAAACAACTGTAGGTGAAATGACTCCGTCGGTGAAATGACTGTCGGTATTCGGTAAGTTGATTGTCGATTAGATGATTTTCGGTGAAATAAATGCGTCCCACCCGTAACACGACTAACACGTCGTATCATTAGTTATACATTTTATCATATAAATTATCAAATACAATAAGAAATTTTGCAACATAAAGGCGATTAAAAAGTATTGAAAAGCATTATAAATAAATGGTTTAGAAGGTATAATATATCCCTGTACATAATTTATGATTGAAAAAAAAATTTTGAAGTTAAACCGTCAAAATACAAACTTTTAATTTTAGATTTTAAATAATCATATTTTTTTTAAACATGTAAATTAAAGAAACATTTTTTTCTTCTTTTGCGCAAAGATTTTTTATTACGTACTTTATGGATTTTTAATTTTTTCTTTTGATTAAGAAATTTAAATACATTTTAAATATAGAAGGTTAGTACAGTAGATCAACTAAGCTAACTATATTATAATCCACGAATGAATATAAAAATAGAGACTCTAATTAATAAATTATATAATCGAATAAATAAAAGATAATATATATTGAATAAATTGAAATAAGTAATAAATAAAATAAACATTCATCTTCAAGTTTTGCTAACATTAACTATTTTAATCGAAGAAAAAATTTTTAATTTCTAAATCCGCAGGAAGGCGATAAAAAATTTTTGAAGAAGAAAGGATAGCGATATATAATCTACTATTGACTTGACAAATTGGGAGTCTATTGAATAACTAATATAGTCAAGAACTATGAAGCGGCATAGTTCAACTGACCAATTGAACACAAAAGCTTATCTGTGTCACTTTCATACTGCAAATGATTAACTTTTTTATTTTTATTTTATTTTATTTTTAAGATATAGACTCGACTGGGGTCGAACGCTAAATAGGAATAAACATGGTCTAAAAGATCAATAAATTCTAAGCTAGTGATTTACCCAACCTCTCAGGAGAAGCCTGAAGGGGTCGTCTTGCCCATTATTCTATAGAACAATCAAGCATAACCTGGAGTCTAAAACGGACTATCAATTTTTCAAAACCAGTAAAAAAAGAACGAGAAAATAAAAAAAAGGAAAAACTAAAAATACAAGGGAAAGGAACAAAACGTAACAAAAGGTAAGTTCAAGTATATCACTGGAATCCGTATTTTTCTTTTGTCATAAAGACACCACACGTAAATACTGTCAGGTGTGGAATGGTGCATTATTTGAAGGTCCGGTGTTGTTGTACTCAATCAAGTGAGTTAATCATGTGACGGCGTAGGCGGGAATTCCACAACGGAAGGTCCTTCACTAGCCGAGAAGTAAGTAATGTCGCTCATGGTAGTGTACGAATCATTGTCCGGGGGAGGTGTACGCCGGAAATAGAGGTTCGAATCATTAAAGATTTGTTGATCCTTCTTTTTGATGTGGTAAGAAACGTTAGGAGGTGATTGTATACAATTCATCATGACGAATTTGGCATGATGTTGGCGGTATAGCTCAACCGCTTTGGAATAACCGTAATTGTATTGGGGGATCGAACTGACATTATAGTGTCGTCTAATATTATAATCAAACAGGTTAATATTATACGTATCGTAATAATATGTACGCTGGTCTCCAACAAAACCAGCAGGTAGAGGAGGTAATTGTTTCTTGAGACGGTTGCGTTTTTTAGTGCGACGGATCCAATTTTTGATCCTTTGACATGCGCGTATTTGATTATAGTGCCTAAGACCGTTAGGCGAATTTTTGAAAGCGTCAGAAAGTTGTGTAGGTGCACGTCCTATGTAACGATCCGGGAGATGGTGGATGGTTTTAAAAACCATCTGTCCAGGGGAGTTAGGAAGTAAACGAGGTAGGATAGTCTGGTTGGAGTGGTTACGTCTGAGTGTAGACGTAATTAATCTATTCCATCGTGCCTGCTGTTGAGGTGAACGAACCGCATCGAAACGTAACGTGCGGTATTGTTTGTAATATGGTTGAACCGTTTTGTTATCAATGCTAGGTAAATTTAAATCAACTGAGCGAAATCGTTTAAATTGAACGACATAGCTAAGGCCGAGGCGATTAGAATGAATTTCTTTGTGGTTCTTTTTATTCTTGTGATGTCGGTTTACCGTACGGTTAAACTGTTCAGCGTAGAACCTAGGCTCTACTGGATGACGGGTAGTAGTATGCGAGACCTGTCGGATCTGTTTGGGATGAGCTCCGCAACGCCAACGATTATTTGATTGTACGAAGGCAGGGGGGTGGATACATAGTGAGCCCACATTCTCACCAGGTGCAAAATATAGCGTGCCGCAAGGGAAATAAAAACCCAGGTAGATCACGTGGGGGCCGCAGCTGAACCGGATAAATGTTTTAGTTTTTCTATCGTTATTATCAGTCGATTCTAATCGATATCGTAGTGCTAGGAGTTTTTCTTTTAATAAATGGCGTAAACGGTTAAAGTATTTGTTCACAGCATCCTTGTGAAATTGTCTATTTAAAGAAAAGACAAATGTGAGGTAGATTCCTAAAATGTAATTTAAATTTGGTTTGTTAGATGTAGATCGAAATGTATGACGATGATTTTTTGATAATTCAATATCATTGGTGTAAATCAGGTATTTGTCAATTTCCGTAAGAGGAAGATCGGCTTTTTCAGACAGCCGAAGAAGGTAATATCGTCCTTTTCTAGTATTGTACAAAGTTCCACTGCCACGAGTGTCACATGACAGGTAGGGCGAAAGCTTGGAAATTCTCATGGAAATGTTAAAAAATTTTGTAATAGGTTTGTAAAGACGTAAAATAGCCTGTGAAACAGGCGGAGGGGTAGTAGAGTCGGGTGAAGAGTCCATAGGCCGAGCTTGAGAAGGCTTTGTGAGTTTATGTCAGAGGAAGAGTGGTACTTCATAAAAAGACCGGTAAAAAAAAATTTGTTCCAACTTTTAACACGCAGGACAACAGGGCAAGGAAAATGGACAAGTGACTCGAGAAAAGTAAATAATAAGGTAATAATAAAGTGAGTGTGAAAGTGTGGTAAGGTGGGAAAACTCTAACGAGACTAGACGGAGACAAACGTTTTTGTAAAATTTAAAAAAATTAACGCACGACGTTGTCAAAAAATTTATTCCTGAATTTTGTGGGAAAGAGTTTTTTCAAGTCGCAAATGATTAACTATTTTTAATAAGTACCGAAATTTTAATAAAAAGGTTAATCACGTGTTTATTTAACGCTCCCTGGTGATACCCGTAATAACCCGTTTATTTCATGGGGAGTTGGGGTTTTTTTCCCTGAAAGAGAAAAAATTTATAAATAATATGTATGATAAGTTATAATTAACTACGAAAATAATTTTTTTCTTTTAAAAAAAAAAAAGACCAAACTTCCACATTTTATATTAATACATATTTTTTAAATATAATATTGGTTCAATCTAAAGTCAATGTCTTCATTTCTGTTTGCATAAGCATTTATATATTAATTCAATATCTTGTAAGGTAAATAAAATAATCATGCTTTTTGAAGCGTGAATCTTCGAAGAGTCCAAATCATATGTGATGCATTCATACGTTATCTTGTTTCTTGTCCTCTGAAGATTTTCATTAACTCAAATTATTTCGTGTAAATTATAACTTTAATTTGTTACTACAAGTATTGGAGATCCTAAATTCCACGAAACTTTGAATATTAGTTGATATTGGATATATTGGATATAAACCGAACGTTCCCTTTCTGCAAAATAAATAAATAAATAAATCTTACTTCGCTCTTTTTTTAAGAATAAATATTTTTGGCAATAATTTCTTACATTAGATTATCGTCTGCAATATACAATTTAGACTTTACTGACCTAAAAAAATTAAATTATAATCACTTGATGTCATGATATAAAATTATTAGTACGAAAAATCAAATTATTATTATTATTATTATTATTTTTGAGCGACCGTACTAATTTGTATTACCGTACTGTACTGTACTAATACACTCAGCATTCCGATAAGTTCGTACTAAAGACTCCGTTTTACTTGACTTTCCATATTAAATTTATTATACACGAACTTATAAACTCATATGAATAAAAAGATGTATATAAAGGTAAATACGTCATGATTAGGTAATTAAAAGCTACAATATAACCATACGTATTGATATTGTTGAGTAATTGATTTAATTGATTGCAGATATTGATATCATTTATACTTTTTCTATGATCATTGTACAACAAAAAAAAATAATATTTATACAGTTCTTTTCTTTTTTTTTAATACATGTCTCTCCTCCATCTCTTTCATACTTTTTTTATAAATACTTTCTTTTCAAATAGATATCTAACAAATACCTTTTTTTCACACGCAAATAAATACCTTTTTTTTTACGCGCAAGTGAATACCTTTTTTTCACGCGTAAGTAAATATCTTTTTTTCACGCGCAAGAGAAATACCTTTTGTTTCACGCGCAAATAAATACTTTTTTTCACGCGCAAGTAAATACCTTTTTTTTCACGCGCAAATAAATACAATAAATACCTTTTTTTTCACGCGCAAGTAAATACCTTTTTTTCACGCGTAAGTAAATACCTTTTTTTTCACGCGCAAATAAATACCTTTTTTTCACGCACAAGTAATTTTTTTCACGCGCAAGTAAATACTAAGATGGAAAAAAAAGATAAATCAACATCAAGAACTGTATTTACTGTCTTTGGACAACATATGGGTAATGAGTTTCATAAACTTGTTTGTAAGTGAAAAACCATTCTAAATACTCCCGTCAGTTTAGACGTTTTGTGGTTCTTGCCAAATTTGGTACCTACTGTATTTACGATACTGCAATTTTATTACTGTTATCATTCTTCCTTTAGTTACGCATCGCGCTCCGAAAAACACCTTTATTCACGCTCTAGCTTCTGGTTCCGTTTCTTCTCATTCTCCTGCGGATCCCTCTTCTACTACTAGAGCTCCTTCGATAGGGGACAAGCTAACACTAAACAAGGCTAGGTCATATCATTAAGTGGTAAGTATAATTATAATAGTTCGCCGGATGGACGTATGTGTAGGTGTAACACAGCAGGGTTCACTGAAAGTCTTCCGGATGGTGAACTGTCATAATTGACATAGGGGTTTATGTGCTCGTAGTACGTACCATTTGCTACAGGCTAGTAGCCATCTGCTTTGGTGCACGAAGTCGTAGCTACAATGATGCCATATAGGTGATCCCCAAGCTGATCCATATGGAAGGGAAGGCCAGGTTCCCGTTGGAAATGACACATATCTCCTATGCCATGTCACTTACTTAGTAATTGTTATTGAATACTATATGAGTCCATTTACCATAGATCCTATGATGGCCACATGGGTGTCCTGGGGTTCCCTGCTTAGGCATAATTAACAGGGTGGTAAACCTCATATGGTATGAGGTGATAGTGACTAAAAAATTTTGTAAATTTTGTAGGGCATGTATCAATTCATTTTTTCTTTAAAATAGGTGTCTTAACGTTGGCGCCAGGTGAAATTCTTACTTCTTATGCAATTATGGTTATTAATCAGGGTAATTCTGAAGGGCAGTTGAAGATGTGAACTGGAATATAGATTTTTACTCCCATAGACAAATAGAACTTTTCAATTATAGAGTTTTTCTTCTCTTTTTAGTTTTATTTTTGGGTTTTTTTTCTTTTTATTTTTGTTGTTTTCTTTTTTCCTTTTAATTATAGATTTTACTATTTTTTCTTTTCCGTTTCTCATTCTGTTTGAGGTTACATTTAATATCGACTTAAATATGTAGCTTTTTATTTAAATAAAAAATAAGATAATGATATCTTTATAATTAATTGGATTTGAAAATGTATATGAGCGTATGAAGATATAATGCTATATAGTGCGTATATATGATAATAAAGTACACAGACATAATTGTATTAATGTAAAAAATATATAAACAATGGCTATCATCAAGATATGACTAAAATATATTTATTCTTTATTTTAGAATTTAAGCTGTATGTAATAACTCTATTCATATAAGAAAAAAAAATTATTTCGTAAATGTAGAAATATATTTCATGAAAAAATTTTCAATAATTCAGGTTTGAATACTCTATATCGTTCTTTTTCTTCTTTTAAAATAAACATTCCATTAAACTAGTTAAACAATATTCTTGAATATACCAACTTGTAGTATAAATAGATATGGTAATAATTAAAGCCTTAAATTCTTTGATTAAATATACACAAAAATCCATAATGTATCTGAAGAATTGTTAATCATGGCTGATTCAAATGATGTGACTTGTATAAAGTGAATAAGTGAATAAGTGAAACGAAAAAATTTGAAAAGATATAATAAAGCAACAAGGATTTTAAATTAAATCATTTTATTAAATGAATAATATAAGTATTTAAAAATATGAATACTTACTAACTCATTTAAAAAATGTTTTCTGATAGTATATTGAAAATACACTTATTTGAACCCAATTTGTACGATATATGATGCTATTTCCTTTACATGTGTAAACTAAGAATGTGTTTATAGATTTAAAAATTTAACCAGGTGATATTATTATTATGAAATAATCTTTTGTAGATTAAATGAAAAAATATCCTCAAAAGTGTAGTAATGTCAGTTGTATTTACTAATATTGAAAAATCATATTACTTTCGTACTTTTCGTTAAAAAAAAAGAAAATTTAATTATTTTTTGTTTTATTAATTGTAATCATAATTATATATCAACATTATGGTTATTAGTTCTATTTTTATTAATAAAAAATTTATTTTTTATTTTTATTTTTTTCTAATTGAAAAAAAAATTTACTTTGTTAATTTGATTGTTAAATTGGATCTGTCCACATGATCGCTTTTCATAATAATTCCGCAGCTGATTTTTATTTATTAAAAAAATTTACCTATCACACTAATTAGAAACCGTAATAAATACCTGTTTTGTTGTTATTAGAAATTTTCGATTCTCCCTAGTAAAATCCTGGTGCCTAAAATTTTGAGAGGATTTTTTTTTTTCATCATGTGGGAAAATCCAAAAAACTGAAAAATATTGTTTTTAAAAAAAAGAAATTTCGTCTGATAATTTTTTTTTAAAAAAACAATGACGATTCCTAAAAGACAATGATAAGAAGAATTCATTGTCACGATTAAATTATTATTATAGCTTAATAAATTTTTATATTATATTTTTTTTATTACATTTACTTTAGTTTCATTTCGTATCTACGCCAATCATTTATGCAGCCTAATAAGCCAAATGAAAACCTAAAAAACTGTAGCACCAGGGCGCAGACACATGATATTAGACGATCCACTTTTTTATGCAGGGTATGGTCAATACTTTTTTTTATAGATATCAAGAGTTCACGTTTAAAGGAGAGTTAGGACTATAAAATGTAAAGTATATGAAATGTGATTTATTTTGAACTTGTCATTTCAATAAAATCATGACATTCGAATTTATAATAAATATATTATCGCCGTTTTCAATTTAGTGCGACCCCTAATTGTGTAACCAGATGTAAATCTAATTTGATTTCCCCGATTTCCTCTATTTTTTTTCAATTGCTTCTAATAAAAGTTTTTTGTTAAATTCATTTCTTGTAAATTTCCCAAGATTTCATAAACTTTTTATGACAAACTATACACTTGCAAAGTTATAAGTATGATATTTACCAGGTAAGAGTTGGGTTTCAAATTATGAAGTTTTACAGATTTCCTTCGATTTTCTTTTTATGCAAAAAGTTGTCTTAAAAGTTATACTTTCGAATAAAAATATTACTTTTATTTAATTATATAAAGTTAAACAAATGCTAATTAAGTATTTTTTTCATTTATATTTTAATAGGTTTAAGTTTTATTGAACAAACTATATATTTCACATAATTTATGCTTTAATTAGTATTATGTATATTTAAATGGTTATAACTATGTATAGTCATGTCAGATTAGGATAATTTTAAAGTATTAGGACAAGCTTTGTTTGTTCTTTCAGAATATTAAAAATTATTTTAATTGAATCACAGGAAACATAGTTATTAATTTTTAAAATTGTACTTTTTTTCTTTTTTTTTTTCGTTCGAAATTAATCACGTGATACAGTTAATTTTATTGGCCATCAATAATTTCTCACTGTATGATCGCGTCATAACAATAATTTTATTGGCTTTTAATGTTGATCATCACGTGAAAAATCTGAAAACCCGATTTCCTATAACATGATGAAAATTAGGGGGTCGCACTAAATTGAAAACAGCGATAATTCAATAATATTGGATTTATCAAGTAATTAGCAAAAAATCTATGTTACAACCTAATAAAGGCCATGTGATTTAAATATCTTCGTTTATTGCAAGTTGATGATAAATTAACTTGTAAACAATCTATAATTTAATAAGTAAACTTACAAGATTTGTAATATTAATCAATGAAAACTAATAAATACGATGAATAATACATAATTAATAAAAAAAAGCAGTAATTTATATGATGTAATAACAGTTTAGTAAAATTCCAGAAAGAAAAAATCAAAAAAATAAAATAAAAAATAACAAAAAATGCTTATGCCTTTTTCCAATTTATTCCAATTTTTAATTTTAAATATGATATGTTATTGCTCGTGGTGATTGTCACACCTCACATCATGTTTTTTAAATCCTATTCATCATGAATCTCCAGTGCAATAAATGGAAAAATATGAAATGAGAAAAGTTTACAGAAAAAATGATAAAAATTATAAGTTTTATTATGCAATTTATGAGAACTTGAGAATCTTAATGAAACTGCTTTTTAATAATTACTTGAGAAGCCAATTTATAGGGAATTCTATAAAATGGTTACATTATTTTGAATGAGATACTCAATTTTTCTGAATTTGTGGCAGATTTCAACAATAAATCAGTTATTCTATTAATAATATGAAATTGAATTCCATTTTTTTTTTTGAAATGAATAATCTTGCCAAATTTCTCATGTTGGTAGGTTTACAAATGGTCTATTATAATGAGTCAGGTATTGTGAATGGATTTTGTAATAAATTACTATCAGTTAAAAATTCTTTTTAGAAAACATTTATTGGCAAATAAAACAGAGGAGTTTTTTTATCCAATGAGAATATTTAATTCAACAATAACTAAAATAAATAATACAAAATAATAGAAAGAATAGAAAATACTGCCAGCACATGTTTGCTTTGTTAAAATTTAATAACCTGTTAGTGTTATATAAATAAAATTCCTGATTTATTTTTTAATAATGCCAATAGATCATTATTTATTTTTCGGAAATTTTTCTAAATTTTTTTCTAATAATAACATTGATTTGTAATTATAGACACAATTAGGCAATATATATAAACTATAAAAGCTTTAAAAGCTTACCATCCAAACTTTCATATTGTTTGAGTTTGCACTAATCATTTGATTTGTAATCATGGACATGATTAAACAAGATATATAAAGGCTTAAAGGCTTACATAATTGCTTAATAACCTATACTTTTATAAAAAAGAACCAAAAAAACTGATTTCTAAATATCTTCATCTTCAACTTATTCAAAATTTTCAAGAAATCAACTTCTGTCAAATGATGTTTGTTCACGGAATTCATGAACCATATATTAGATATAACAGTAAGTTCTAAACTTGCAATCTATAGTAATTTTCATTTAGGTCTCAAGCCAACTTCAACTTAGCTCTCATCATGTACAGTACTTGGAATCTTGAACAAACTGGTCGTATAGAGAATTTTTGGAGCAGAACCATAACACCATAGTTGCCATATTCCAATTCAAATTGAGATGATCTTGATATTTCCTGGTCCTGCAATTTTTGATGGAGGCACAAAAGTTAAGCCAAGGTTTTGCTGAGTTGGAAAAAAAGGTGCATTTTTTTATTTTATAGAGAGTGGTTAATTCCTAGTTGGCTCTCATCCTGACTTAGAAAAATTACCACGCACTGTTACTGATAACCACTTGAGTTTTAGGTGTATGGCTGGGCACCCAAACTTTGTCATTGGTAAAAGACTGTTATTCCTTATCACTAAATAAAAAAGATGGTGCACTATTAACCTTACTTTTTTTCAAACAGGTAGAATCAGAGTGGAACAGAAATGGTTTGCAGTAATACTAGAAATGTATAATTAAACAACTTAAAAGGCTAAGTAATTAGTGATGCAATGATTGTATAAATAATAATAATTAATTAATCAACTAAATTTTTATTATAGATTTCTGAATATTAAAGGGGTTCACGTACAAAATTATTTTTCATGAAAGTCCTAACTGTATTCCAGAGGAGTTTAATCCTCAAAACTTTATTTTTGCAGAATTTGTAAAGAGGAAATACTATCTATCTTTATAACTATGTTCATTGTGAATGCACTAAGCTTGCACTGGCATCTACACTGGTAGCTGGACGAAGAGAAAAATGAAAGATTATCCTGGAAGGGGATAATACAAATGCCCAGAAAAGATGAGGGTACTGAAATACATCAGACTGCATTATGTCTTTGATATCTTTTACTGTACATTGATAAAAAGATACTATTACAGACAGGGATAATGATCTCACATCTTGGCAGTACAAGTAATGATGAATTGAAAGCATTTATCACTGAAGTTTTTAGCATGAGGGCTGCAGAACATATTATTAAGTGGTTACATCTAACCAGTAATGGATGTATTCCTGATGTCCTTTTACAGGAAATGATATATTATCAGGAGGATGATGAAATAGATGGTATTGAGTCTCTAGATCCAGACTAGCTTAGTTTAATTTATTTATGAATAAAGAATATTTTTACAATAAATATTTTATGACTATCATTATTAATAAAGTTAATAAATGACTAGCAGTCACACAATGAGTTTGTTTAAATAGAAAAATTTAGTATTACTAAGTATATTAAAGATGGTTACAGTAGTCTTTTATTTATAATTAGGATTTAATATGGTAATAATTAGCTAACAGAAAAAAATAAAATAAATATGTATTAAATTATATTTATAATATTAGATACAGTATTTACAGTAATGTAGCTATTTATATTAATGATTTGACATTTGAGTGTAAAATGAAATTAATTAATTTTTTAGAAGTATTTTGAAAAAACTTTATTATGAAAATACTCTTACTTCGCTCTTTTTTTTAAAAAATAAATGTTTTTGGCAATAATTTCTTACATTAGATTATCGTCTGCAATATACAATTTAGACTTTACTGACCTAAAAAAATTAAATTATAATCACTTGAAGTTATGATATAAAATTATTAGTACGAAAAATCAAAATTTATTTTTAAAGGTCTGTCTGAGTAGTACACAAAAATCAAATTATTATTTTTGAGCGACTGTACTAATTTGTATTACCGTACTGTACTAATACACTCAGCATTCTGATAAGTTCGTACTAAAGACTCCATTTTACTCGACTTTCCATATTAAATTTATTATACACGAACTTATAAACCATTTCTTTGTCACAGATGAACTAAAGAACTTATATATAATGACTTTATATACAGTGAATATGTATGATATATCCTCTCCTTAATGCTGGCAAATCAGCGTTTGATTCTGGTCAAACTTATATATAACCCTCATGTAATCAGTATCTAACAAAATATCCCAATACTTAAATTAGGTTCACCATATTAAAGGTTTTAGACGTTTATTTCTTACAAGAAAATTTATTCTTTCATTTTTGAAAGCTTTTATTCAGTTATTTATACCGTAGAGCACTGACAATAGTACATGGGTATTTTATAAATTCACCTCTTAATTTGCAAATACCTGGGTATTATTATCAGTACTCTAAACATGGGTATCGAAACCTCCAGAAGCATTTCCGAAAGTTTCAGGTTTTGGTATATACGAATAAAAACTTGACCCGAAACATAAACTCTCACCGAATCCCGAAACCATTTCCGATATCTGAAACATATCCTGATTTTCCAAAACGAATCCCAATTTTCTGATTTTTCAAATTTTCTATAATATAAATTGATCAGTTGATCACTAGACAGATTATGTGATACAGTGAGTCGGTGATAACTGATAATCTCTTTTTCCTTCGTGTTTGTTAACTTCGTTTTATAACTACAACTCTCTAAGAAATGTCTGATAATAGTGCACCTTCAACTTCAAAAAAATTAAAGTCCACCAATTCTGGTGGACGCACAAAAAAACCTATTTGGAGATTTTTTGAACAAGGGGATGAAGTAGATAAGGGACATTATGCTGCAACATGTTCAGCTTGTGTCCAAACTTTTCGACCTGGAAAGACTGCAATAATGGAAAAACATATAATTAATTGTTCGAAGGCGGACCATTCACCTAAGAAGTAAAATGATCGACAGTTACCTTTGGCGTTCAGTGATACCATATTTATAAATAGTTTAAAAAAAAAAAAATATTTATAAATAGTTAGACAAAAAAAAAAATTATTTATAGCTAAACATAAATAGTTGAACAAAAAAAATATTTCTATTTTTTTTTCAATTTTCGAAAAGCATAAATTTAAATTCTGCAGTAATAATTTTTTCGTACCCAACAATGTCTAATAACGCTGAACTTGTTAGCAATTCAAATGATTGGAATAAATGGATTGAAGAAGCGATTTCTAAAAAACTTATTAAGTATTATGAGTATAACCAATTTTATAATATTCAAGAAATTGGTTCTGGTGGTTTTGGAAAAGTTTGTCGTGCTAATTGGAAGAATTCTCATAAGCGTTATGCAATAAAATCTTTTTTTAATATTAATGATGCTATAGTCAAAGCATTAGTTCATGAGGTAATTATAATGTCAACCACTTTTCATTATTATTATAATTTAAGTTTTTTGATGTAATAATTTATTTATTAACTAGATTCAACTTCAACGTGAGAATACCTGCTCAGATGGTCAAATATGTATTTTTTTAATACGTTAGAGGTTGGAACCGACCGAAAAAACTTCAACCGATTAATAATCGATTAACCAGCTACCATAATCAAATAATAATCGATTAATTAATCGGTTAATTTATAATAAGATTAATTGGTTAACTAACCAGTTAATATATAAATTTTAAATTTATAGTAAGTTTATTTATATTTTAACAACTTATTGAAAAGATATATTATTAATACAGAGATACTAACTACATAAAACTACGTATACACATTCAACTAGTAATACACATCCTTTATATTCTAATAATTTAACTGTCATTAACATTTTATAATTTTTCGCGTAATATACATGACATAATTAATGTTCCGAAATATATTTATTTATACAAATAATCAATTACAAGAAATATTTATAAATAGCGTTAAAAAATAAAAATATAGAAAATAAAAATTTATTAGACTAATATATACTAACGCTAAGCTTTTATCGGACTTAGAAGATAATTTTAATTTTTTGTTTGCTGCTGCTGATTACTAGTTGTTGATTCCAAAAATTACGACATTGTAATGTAAGATGAAAGCTTTGACGACCCAGATAAAGATTCTTCAAACATTCCTATAGTTAATATATTCAGAAAAATCATCATTCAGTTGTTATCATCCATGTTAAATAGCCACTCTTAATAAAATTTATTTAAAATCAATTTAATTTTTTTATTTTTTTTACATAAATCTATCGATATGACTAATAAAAAATGTTTGTGAAACTGTTATGTTTGTAATTTAACTAAATTAACTGATTTTAAGGTACCTTAATCGGCTATCTTTGAATAACGAATGTTATTTGGAGTTAGGACTGTTACTTTGAAAAATTAGTATGTTTAAAGTCGCTTGAATCCATTAGCATGAAATAATGAAATAATGATTAATAAGGATAGTTAGGGATTAGTATCCAATTTCCAAAGTAAAATTCTTGGATAAACTACTGTACTACGAAAGTACGAAAATATTTGCTAAGGATATTTTCATTCGTCGTAGTTTCTTGGCCATACTACATTGATTGTGTGGATCGTAATTGCAAAGAGTTTTATTTTTTTAGATAGTTCGAAAGATTACTTAATCATATTATTATGTTTAATCTTTTCAGATATTTTAACAAACTTTAATACGATCAAAATTAGAAACCTCCAAGATAAATATTTCTTTGAATAACATTTCTTTGAAAGTTTATTTTAAATATCGTATAGTCAGTCATATTAAATGAACGTAAAAAATCCGCGTTCATAAAGGCTGTTAATTTTAAGATTTTAAAATATACAAATAAAAATAAATACAAACAAAAAACATAAAACCTCACGAACTGTATTTAATTGTGGCAAACAAAATACTTTGATAAGAATAATTAAGTAATCCACAAATTTAGCCTTCTTTTCCTTTTTCATTCTACGTACGAGTCATGTTAATCAATTAGTGTAACAAATTACCTGACAAATATTACACGGGTACAAAAATTAGTCATACATAAAAAAAATAAAATCTGGCTTAACATCTTTAAACTAGTCGTGAATAGTAAGAATGTATGTACAATTTGCCTTAAACGACAATGTTTTGAATATCATAAGTCTTTTATACGTTGCAGTTTATATATGATATCATATCACATTAAGCGGTTAGTGTATATCAATTATAAAGATATAAATTGAGTATAGTTTTTTTAGAAAATTACTAATTTTTTTCTCTTAATTACAAAACATTTCAAAATCGTTTTATATACTATTACCTCACGAATCATTTAGATATGAATTCGCAAGGTCAGTTTTCTGACTCAGGAAACAACCAACATCCTTTTATTTCTGCCTCTTACAATCTACAGGATACTCCTGTTTCATCTCATGAAAAACAAGAAAGTTCAACTACCCCGAGCGAGAATGTGTCGCAGTCTCCTTACTTTCAGTCTCAACCAACAGTAAACAACTTATGTGTACAACCCGATTCTTCCGCAAATCTTAAAACTCAGCCCGTTCATCCTACTGTTTTTTTCTTTCGACCACCAAACGATTATTATCATTATCATGTTATTTGCAAGGAAATCTCAAACGATATCGTTGCATACTTATTAAATAAATCATTAAAAGAACGTAGCGTTCAACCTAATGAAAATGAATGTATTTTCTATTATCAGCAACAATGTAATAACCGACTTTATCAAGTATCATGCGAAATTGTTTCCCCTCTCTTGGTCAATAATTGTTTGAGTAAAAATTTTCTTGGAGTTGAATTTCAACAAAACATGGAACAAGAGCATATAGTACTAACTTTTGATCAAAAAGAATATCTTGAATGTCATTTAAAGAAATATTTAAGTCAATATTTATTAGGCTAAGCAATTTTTTTATCAACGACTTATTTTATTAACTTCTTTTTTTTTTATAAAAAAGTATTTATAAGGTTATATATATGATATTCGATGTAACTTTTTTTATTATTTATTTTTTACAAAATGTATTACATACATATATATATATATATATTCAAGGTTTAAATAAAATAATAACATTTTATTTGTTAATCCAACAGTTTAACATTATTTAAAAATAATCTTTAATAAATAATTATGTACCGTATTATTAACAATATTAATTATTAGTCTATTAGTCGAGAAAATATTAATACGCACAATCAGCGTTGTAATCATTGGCGTGAAGCTGATAATTTGTGGTGTATTCAAAGAATTTTAATTTAAGAAATTATTTGATCATTAGTATATATATATTGTATTTGAGAAACTTGAGAAACTAGACAAACTACGCATTTTTTATTATTTTTCTTTTTGCAATATACAGTATATTTTATATTTGGACATCAAGCCATAAGCGATCCAGAAAAAATTTCGCAATGGCCAGCGATTAGGAACAAAAACAGGCCTAGCATTTCTTAATATAGAAATTCGCAGCATCGATCATTTATAATTCTGCGAAATTTTTTCGGGAACCATAAGTCGGCTTTTTTTTTACCCGGCCCGGTTATATAAGGTTCCATTCATGTTAAATTCCCACAATAAATTTTATTTTTTTTTTACTAAAAACGTTATCTGTTATTAAAATTTATTAAAAATGGATGATAAGCTTTTACAAAAATTATCTCAAAATTTACTTGAGATATTGTATGATGACGAATATTGTGATATTACTATTGAAGTTGGTGATGACCCTTACATAAAAATATTCCGAGCTCACATGGTCATTATTAATTATCGTTCTTCTTATTTGCGAAGAATTTTATCAACTAATAAAAAGAAAAATGATGGGACTTTAATACAAATTAAATTACCAAATATTTTACCAGAAATTTTTCAAATAATTTTAAGGTTTGTTGTTTTATATAAAAAATTATTATTTTATCTTTTTTTGAATGTGAATTAATTTTTTTTTTATTTTAGATATATTTATGGGGGAAATTATCTTTGGAAGAATATGATCCTTTAGTTATCATCAAAATTTTGGTTGCTGCCAGTGAATTAAGTCTTCAAGAATTGGTCGATTATATACAATCCTTTTTGACCAAAAATAAAGCGGATTGGATGGAAGAAAATTTTAATTTGATATATCAAACAAGTTTTGAAAAAGATTCTTTCTTGGAACTTCAAAATTATTGTACTAACTTAATTTCTAACAATCCAAATAAGATATTTAAATCTTTAGATTTTTCTACAATTCCTGAAAATCTTTTAGTTTCACTCATCCAAAGTGATAATCTTCAAATGAATGAAATTCAAGTATGGGAAAATGTTCTTAAGTGGGGTTTTACTCAAAATCCTGATTTTCCTTCAAATCTTTCCAATTTTTCAAAAGATGATTTTAATTCTCCAAAGAATACTTTACAAAAATGTATTCCTTATGTCAGATTTTATAATTTAACTTCTAGAGAATTTTTTCGCAATGTGGTACCTTATAAAAAAATTTTACCGAAGGAATTATATATGGATTTATTAAAAACTTATTTGGATCCTGATGATGAACCAAATGATAAACCAAAACCTCGCAAAGGGATTAACAATAGTTTCAAACTATCATCAGAAACATCATTACAATATCAAGTATTTATATTTATAAGAAAATTTATGTATATGAAGTAGAAAATCAAAAGGTATTGTTTAAATTATTCAAATGTTTGTCTTGTAACTTACTTTTATTTGGATTTATATTATAACTTATAATTCTTGGTTTAAGAATTTTACTACATCAGATGGTACAGGTAGTGATGTTTGGATTAAGGATTTTTCTATATCAGATGATATAGTTGTTACGGAAGTTGGTGATGATGAAGTTCCTAAAAATTGGGAGGAACAATTAAAAGAATTTACATAATTCTAATGTTTGTCTTGCAACTGATTTTTAGAGGCAGAGTGATTAATATTATACCGAGGTATTGATTAAATTTTAACAAAATATGCTTATGTTTATTTGGAATTTATGCTAGAATTATTTTTAACGCTTACCCTATTGTCTAAAGAAATGTTACTATGTTCCTTTTAATATTTACAGTGAGTTCAGGTTTATTCAAGCCTCCAAGAGTTGGTGTTTCTATAAAGAGAAGTTTCAAAAGGAAGTAGTCTCAGTACTCTACAAAAAAAATCGGTGTCCCACAAAAGGAAAAAAGTCCTGCCCCGCGTCCCTACTAAAAGAAAAGAGATGACATCCTATAAAAAAAAGAATTCCTGTTCCAGCACTCCCATAAAAAAAAAGTCATGATGGTTGACTTACAAAAAAAGTCAAGCATGCTACAAGAAAGCAGAAAAAAACAGATAAAATATAAATAAAAAATTTTTTTTTTATTAAAAAGAAAAAAATAGGTAGGATAAAAAACTACGAAGCGAAAATAAAAGATAGAAAAAAATTTTTTAAAAACTAAAGGGAGATAAAAATATTTTTTTTTTAGAAAAAAGGACTAATATTTAGCTGGCTTCAACAGTACAGTTGCGGTAAGCTATTAGATTTTCTTTTTTGAACGGTTGAAGGTGATGAAGTTCTAGTGGTTTTACGTCATGTCTTTGTTATTTTTATCGTATGGTATATATTTTTAAACGGCTTTCCTTTAAAATAATAATAGTAGTGTTTCTTTTATTTATTTTTATTTTGTTAAAAAATAATGCTTTTGTTTGCCATAATAATCTTTCATTAGTAAAATTGATAACTGATTTAATTTATTTTTATTTAAATAAATGCAAAATATCACTTTATTGTTTAGTAAACTGTTTGATGTATAAATTTCTTATCCTATTTCTAAAATATTAATTCAATTTCATAAACGTTTGGAAAAACGAAAGCATCAAACATAAATTATTCTTCTTATTTTATTCTCAAATGTTATTTTTTAGAAAAAAACCTCGTTCAGACAATTTAAGAATATCTGGGTCAATTTCCAACTCTTGTAAATTATAATTTCGTATATATTCAACAATTTTATTACATAATACATCCCAATTTTCTGATTTGAAATATTCATCCTTATATTTTTCTTCCAAGTAGTCTAACACCTTCTTTCTTGACATTTTTCGGGCATTATTAACGTAATCATCATCATCATCTTTTTTAGCAATATCTGGAATATCCACGTGAATGACACCATTACATGAATCAACTATTTCAGCAACTAATTTATTTTCTTCGCGCATTTGTTTCACGTCCTTTTCACACTCTCCTTTATCTCTAAAGTTAGAAAACTTAGTTCTCACAATGGTGATATAATCAAGAATACCACTTTTAAAAATAGAATCCTTAATCATATTAAATGTGTTTATTTCGTCTCCTGTAAATCTACCATCAATCACATATAAAACATGGCTTATCCCCTCTGGCATTGAAAGGATTCCTTCTGCTATTTTAAATAAAATATTCTCGGTACTTAGTTTAGAACCTCCAACTGCAATAGTATCAACTACGCGAAAATTTTTCGCATTCCATTCAAAATCAATCTTATTAAAACTTTTAGTTTGACTAACTGTGTAAGCGCTTTCCTTGAAATTCCTAGTGTCAGTTAGAACATTAACCAATGTGGATTTACTACCACCAGTGCGACCAACCATTAATATATTCCTGAAGTTTTCAATTTTTCGAGTAATAATCAAGTGTTGTTTTTGGTCAGAAGTTTCTACCTCGATAGATTTGGGACAATAACTTAGGTCAAGACTAGTTAATTTACTGCCAGTACAATCAAGAAAGTCTAAGTTGGAACAGTTACTTAAATCTAATTTATTTAATTTTTTATTATTTAAACAAATGAGTTTTTTGATATTCGGACAAAGATTAAGACTTAATTCCTCAATTTTAGTATTCGAACAATTGAGCTCACCAAGATCACTAACTTCTAACTCAGCTAACCTCTTAGTTGATGAACAATCTAGCTTAGTCAATTTTGGGCACTTTCTTATAGATAAACTCGTAAGTTTAGGAAACTTAAAAAATCCAGTAATCTGATTAAGTTGAGAACAATCACTTATTTCTAAATAAGTTAACCCAGATGGTGAACAATCAAACATGGTTAGATTTGAACATTCAATAATAGATAAACATTCAAGTCTAGGAAATACTGACAAGTTAAAAATCTTTTTGAATTGAGAACAATTGCTTATTTTCAAACTTTTCAGACTAATTAACTTAGTTAGCGAACAACCATCCGTGGTTAGTTTTGGACAATCTCTTACAGATAAACTCGTAAGTTCAGTAAGTTCAGACAAGTCAACCTTATTAAGTTGAGAACAATTATTTATTTTCAAACTATTTAACTTAAGATCCTTCAAACTAATAATTTCTAAATTATTAAAGCCTTCTATTTTTAAAAAACCTTCTAAATTTTTAAACTCGAATTCTAGTTTTGTAAATTCGAATTTTAAAAAACTAATTATGCTTTTGCTACCATCAATAACTATCTCTTTCTCATTCGAGTATTGAGTATTAAACTTTTCTTGTTCTTTTGAAATTTTTTGTTTGCCATCTGTAAATTGATTTAAGTTTATAAATATTTTATTTTCAAAAATATTCACATTAATATAAATTACCTTACCTGACATTTTTGATTGAACAACAGATGTTTGGTATTGTGAGCTCGAATTGCTCTCAGGCTTTACGTTAATATCTAAATCTACTGATAACTTCTTATTTATATCCGTAGTTCTTTCACTTGATTTTGAAATTGATTTATAATTTTTTTCCAATTTATGCTTATCTAGTATAATTAAACTAAATTCATCAGTTTTTCTTTAAATTCGTTGTTTACATTAAATTATTTTGTATCTGTATTTAAAATTTTATATACCTTCAATATCAGGACTTGACTTTGGTTCACCATTCTGATATTCTTGAGATGAACCCTCAATTGGTTCTTTTTTACGACTATCTTTAACGCGTAAGCCGTTATCATCAATACTAAGATGTGGAGATTGTAGATCTGCAATTTCTACCAATATCAGTAACAGATTATTAGTAAAAATTCATTCTAATACTAATCAATATTATTAAATTTACTTACTTGTAGTATTTGCTTTTTCCACTACAATCTTACTAAATAAATCATCACATTTTTCTAATTTGTAATATTCTTCCTGACATTCTTTCTCCAAATAGTTTAGTAATATATCTCTTGACCTTTTCCTTGCATCTCTATTAACAATGTTTTCATCTTCATCACAAGTAAATATTGGAGGATTTTTTATGCAAATGGTATCATTGCATGACTTAGCTATTTCGGCGATTATATCATTTTCTTCAAGCACATTTTTAAAATTATCAAATTCATTTTTAACAATAGTAACATATTTAAGAATACCACTTTCAAAAATAACTTGTTTAAATAACTTAAACATTGCCTTCTCTTCTGTCGTAAAACTTTTGTCAACCACAAATAAAATTTGACTTATCCCTTCTGGCATCAAATGTCTCATTTCATCATAAACTTTCTTTTCAATTGATTCAAATACAATTTCAATCACATTATATATTGATCCATTCCACACGAAATTTTTTTTCTGTAAATTTTTAATATTGTTAATTGTATATCCATTTTTCCCAATATCATCAGTACCACATAATACGTTGGATAATGTCAAAGCACGCCCAACTATGAGCAAATTTCCTAGTTATTAGAATAATTGAGTTTGGTAATGTTCAGTATTGACATTATGTAGTAAAATTTACTGTTATTAACAAATTATACTTACTGGGTTTTAGATAATTAGAAGAAATATAGAACCTGTCAATATCCGGATTACTATCGCGTGTATTAGGTGGTGGATATTGTGTATCAAAAGGATCCTTAGGGTTTAATCGAATTAAAATTTCATATACCTCTTTAATATTGGGCCTTGTTTCTGGTTTGTCATCCCAACATTTTTGATAAAGTTCTTGATAATTTGGAGGTGTACCCTCAATTGGATCTTCTCTAAGATTTTCATGACTAATGCGAAGAGCTAATGTATTATCATGTGAATAATTAGAAAAAGGAGGGCGCCCACTTGAAATTTCCCATAATAGAACGCCTAAACTATAGATATCGGACTTCTTGTCTTTTTTATACTTGATATTCTTAAGAAGTTGTGGTTCAGTATATTCAATCACCCCCTTTCCATTACCCAGTGGATTACTATCTTTCAACTTTTTAGATAATCCAAGGTCTGCGATTAATAATTTTCTATTATTCACTAATATATTTTTTGAGTGCTAGAAATGATTGTACAGTATTTATTAAAATTATCTTCAAAAACAAAAATAAAAACAAAATATTATTAAGTAAATACTCTTTTACCAAGTCTCTATGTATTATTTCTTTGGAATGTAAAAATCTCAATCCATTAGTAATATCCAATGCCATTCGAATTTTATCATTCCATTCTAAGGAATCAAATCTTTTTTTCAAATAATCTCTTAAATTCCCTTCATTAGCATATTCCAACACCAAAACATAATTCTCAGAATCTGTTAATTTTAAACATAAATTAAGTTAGACTGAATTGTATAAATAAATTATTTAAAAAAATTCTTAACATAAACCTTTTGTTATTCCCAGAATACGATTTATGTTTTCATGATAATCAACCTCACGTAGGAGTTTTACCTAAACAAAATGAATAATAATATTAATATTATATATACATACACCAAGATAATACAACATAAAAAGTGATTTCTACCTCATTAACAAGCTCATCATTATCCTCATTAATTTCTTTTGAACTTTTATTAAAAAGAATTTTTAATGCGACCACTAATCCCGTTTCAACAAAATTCGCTCTACTCACTTTACCGAAAGCTCCACTACCAATTTCAATGATTTGACTAAATTTATTATATTCAAAATAACGAATGTGCTCATTATTTATCTCTTTCTCAATCCATTTTTTTACCGAAGCCATTTTGTCATTCAAGTAATAATAATGAAATTTTATTTATTTTTAATTTTCTTAAAAAAAAAAACTTTTTTTAGCAGCATGAATTCTGATCAGGATATTTTATTTCATTGCATGCATGATGCATGCACAGTTAGCCCGTAGCCTGTTAATGCATAAATGTTGCAATTAATTGCAGATGCATCTGTATATTAGCCATGTTTGGGTTACATGTTGCCAATCTAATATCAGCCAATCTATTGTCATGCTGCATTAATCAATTTTGGCTTGGCCTAGTTTCATTGAATATTTACCTCGTTATTTAATAATTTTCCAAATTAAAATTATCAAGTTAAAAAAAAAAATAATTAAAATTATCAAGTTAATAAAAAAAAAATTAAAATTATCAAGTTAAAAAAAAAATTAAATTAAATTATCAAGTTTTGACCTAAAAAAAAAGCTTGTTATAATTATAATAAACGATTTGGCATTTAATATTAAAAGCCGCGCCACTAAACATGTTTTTACTCCTCTTGGCACTTTATTTTCTAATAAATTTCAGGAAAAGAGGTTAACTTCAAGATATCGATAATTGAAATGTGAAATTTATTATCTGGAGCGAAGCGGACATTATACAAAATTGACTGTCGACCATCATGCATGTGGAGTTCTGGTTGTTACTTTGTCACGGCAATTAAAATAAGTAAATGAAATTAAAAAAAAAGGTTATTATAATTTGTGATAAAACACTGCATAAACACGGCAATAAAAAAAAGAGTGCATATAACGTACTGCTTGGTATATGAAAAGAAACCGAATACTCTGTTCTATTGTTATAAAGATTTAAAATGATAAGGGTTCAACGTACGGGGACGAGAATTTTACTGAGTCAATATGTCACATAAAAAATAAATGTGCACGGCAGACAAAGATATTCATACCAGCAGAACAGGAATAACACTAACTTATTGAATCATGAACTAAATGAGAGAATACTGACCAAATAACATTTCTTGTTCGTCGATCGGTTCAAGTTTTGTCCTAAGTTATTAATTCATCGACAAAGATTTTAAGACTCCTTTATTGGTCATTTTTAAATTTTAAGAAAGCGTGAGCCGTTCTGTGTATTTATATTCCATGTAAAAATAGGTTTCGACTAATATCCTGATTTAGGATATAAAAGATAAAGAGTTAGAGAATTTGTAGTTAATACGGCAAAGAAAAAATGAGAATTTTGGGTAGAATTAATTCTTTTGAGTATTCCGGTTTTTGGCATACTGCAAAAAAAAAAAATAAATAAAATACTTTTGGTGAAGTTAGAATTTCTGCTTTTTAGCTGACAATGAACTACTAACGCTCGGCAGGTAGTAAGTAAGTAACGGAAATTGGCTAAGTAAGTAACGTAAAATTACTGTTTTAGGCCAATTTACGTTACTCCCCTTATATAAGGCACGGAACGTAAAGTCAATTATATTTACTTTACGTTACTCCCCTTATATAAGGTACAGAATGTAAGGTAATCGGTTAAACTTAAAATTTTATTGCGAAAATATTTTAAAAATTTTTTTGCAAACACATTTATTAAAATAATCGATTTATTTATTGAAATTTTATTTGCAAATATTAAATTTAAGTCACACATCTTCGATTTTAACGAAAAAAATCACTGTATTTATTTTAATGTAGTGATACAAATAAAAAAACAATAACAATAAATAAAAAAGATAAATAAATTACAATGATCAAGAAGAAAAATGCTAATAAAAAAATGAAATAACAATGGAGTAATGGAAAGAAGAAAGGGAGTAAAAAAGAGTAATGAGAAGTGATAGGAAACAAAAAGGAGAAATAGGGCATGATGGGAGATGAAAAAGAGTGATGGGAGATGGGAGACGAAGAGGAGTGATGGGAGACGAAAAAGAGTGATGAGAGACGAAAAAAAGTGATGAGGGACAAAAAAGAAATAATAGAAAATGAAAAGATGTAATAGAAATAATGGGAGACGAATAATGAGGTGGAAAATGATGAGGGACAAAAAATAAAAAAATGATCATGATAAGAGGTTGGGTAATGATAGAAAACCAAGTAAAAAATAAATCATAAAGTAAAAAAAAATGAAGTTAGTAAATAAGATAAAAACAAAATAAAAAAATAAATAAAAAATAAAAAACATACCTTTATTATTTATAGAACTGAAAGGACTAAGATAACTAAATAAAAAAATGAAATAAAATTAGTGAAAAACGAAATATGAAACAGAAACAAAATAAAAAAAATAAAAAATGAGTAAGAAACGAAACTACAGTATACTGAAAACGAGATTCGATAAAACAAATAAACATGACGCGATCATGTGGAAAATATAAGGAGTAACGTAAAATATTAACCAATAAAATTTACGTTCCGTACCTTACTATATAAGAGAAGTAACGTAATAGATCATGTGACTTTACGTTACTTACTTTGTCAATTTCCGTTACTTACTTTCTATATATTCACTAACGCTGGGGTGTATTAGACCCTTGAATTTAAATACGTAATGATATAATAAGAACAGTTTATTAGAAAAAATTTATCATTATTACTCGCATACGAAAATTTACAAAAATCTCTTCGCGTGAAAATTATTATTATTACTTATATAAATTATGAAAGTAATAATATTATTTGTTCGAAAAAAAAATAAATAAAATAAATAAATAAAATAAAATATGATAATAAAACCCTATAAAAAAATTGGATACGTTTTTTATAAAGTTTTTATACGATTTTTTTCCTTAGAAATAACGTATCATAATAGGATACGGAAAAATGCACAATTCCGTATCACTAAAAATATGGTTTGGATACGGAATTTGCACGGAATTCATATGGAATTTACATGATTTGATCACTGATTTTATCACGAAATTTATACGATTTGGTCACTGAATTTACTATTTGTATTACAGTTTACTATAATTATATTTACATAAATCTAATTTTACTTTATTAAATTAAATAAAAAATAAAAAATAAACAAAATACAAATACATTATGAAAATTCCTCCTTATTAAAACCACCTATTGCAACCAAAATTATCTATAAGTTCAGGTTCATTTGGAGTCAAACAACCTAAAAAAAAACAAAAAAAGAAACATAAGAACGTCTAACTTAATTGGAAACAAAACCCCCCTTCATATAGTATCTGCAATCGTCCAAGTCACCAAAGGTCAGTATTCCTACAAAAAAAGAAAGAGAACTCCAGAATGTCTGACCTACATAAATGAAAAGAATTATGAAGCATCTGATGAAAAAGAAACCAAAACAACAAAATAAATCCAAAACTGACCTACAAAAAGAAGACTCTGAAGCAACAAAACCGAAACAACCTACAAAAAGAAAAGAATCTGAACCCAACTTACAAAAAAAAAAAAGAAAATTTGAACTGACCTAAAAAAAGAAAAAAATCCTGAACAATCCTACAAAAAGGAAAGGACTCCCAAACTGATCTACAAAAAAGAAAAAAGAAACTGAGTCTTCTCACAAAAAAAAATCTGCTGGCCTATGAAATAAAAAAAGAGATAAATATAAATAAAAAAGAAAGGGGAATAAAGAATAAATCAAAAAAAATATTTTTTTAAAAAGAGAGTAACGAAGTTAGGAAAGTTTATAAAAAATTTTTATTTTTCTAACTTTGACGTCCTCCCTTTAAAAAAAAAATTTTTTTTAAGAGGAAATAGAAATAGAAAGAAGAAAATTTTTTTTAAAAAAAAGAAGAGTGGGAATAAAAGAATAAAATCAAAAAAAAAATTTTTTTTTAAAGGAGAGAGTGATGAAAAAAAAAAATTTAAAGTGAGGTACAAAAAAAATTTTTTTTTAAAAGGGGGGGTGACGAAAAAAGAAGAAAAATTTAGAAAAAATAACAAAAATAAGACAAGAGAAAAGAGAAGGAAGGGAAAGACAGAAAGGAAGATCGGAAGATCAAACTCATCAAAGTAAGGGTTTATATAAAAACAAAAAACGTATCATAACAAAACAATAAACAATCACGTGATCTCGTGTTATGATACGAGATTTTTGTAAAATTATTTTCTAAAAATATTAAGTTTAAAAATTCCGTATACATTCCGTATGATTAATTTTTTCCGTATACATTTCGTATACATCAGTTTTTTTAAAAAATGTTCAAAAATGAATTGCTTATTAAATATACGGAATTTGTATACGGAATCTATAAAAACGTACATAAAATGTATACAAAACGTATCCTTTCCATATACATATTTCTTATAGGGAAAATGAAAGTTACTAATACAAAAAATCAAATTACTCATTCATATTCAGTACTCATGAATAAACTTCTTCGTAGTTTAAATGTTCTTGCAGTATAGATTACTTTTTTCATATTTTCTATTCAAAGAATCAACATAATAACTATTCTATAATATTTGTACATAATGCAACATTAAGAATAAATATAATTGGTTTTAATAATGATGATAAATTACATTTACGAAATAAAGCTATTTAAGACGAATTGAATTAAAATGATTGAGGTTAATAAAATGAGAGAAATTCTAAAATTTAAATATTAAATTGATAAAAATTGCGTAACTTTTGAATATACAGTCGGACCTCTATATAATCACTCTCCATATTGTCACATCATATAAAATTCCTCTATATAGTCACCGATTTTTGCGGAACCAATTAGGTGACTATATAGAGGTCTGGCTGTACTTTTTGTGTCTATAGGCCATAGTTTAATGGCTAAATTAGGCTAGCATAATATAAATAAATCTTTAAAATGACATAATATGAAAAAAGATCTTTACGCGAAAATATATATTTTTAAGTAATTATTAAAGATACTGTATCGAGTAAACTGGAATATTTCGTAAATTGATCTCTCTTAATTAAATCATTATACTGAATTATTTATATATAATGAATTTTCTACGAGAAAAAAATAAAACTTTTGAGAAAAATTTTATTGTTTCAATGTACTACAAATACAAGAGTTAACGAACTTTCACGGTCAATTAATCCAAGGTTATGTAATTATTATATCCATTAATTTTTGTCAATATTAGTACATGATATTATAGCGAAAACTATTTATCTTATCCATGCAACTATCGGTTTTTTGAATTTGTTTGGTATTCTGTTTCAGTCCAGAACATGCAGTATATTGATTTTTGTCAACATTCAAGTTTAGTTTAATATTTTGTTAAAAAAAAATTAAAGTGCTAAGGAGTAATAAATATTGTAACTGACTTTATTTAATATATAATTTTATCGGAATTTTCTCGAGAAGTAATTGATACTTCCCTTCGAATGACTCAATATAAGAACGGAATTAAATTTCAACTTTAAAACCTTAAATTTCTTCTTTAGGTACCGTACAGTATAAAGCGGTATATCCGACATTATCTGTCATTATAGCACTAAAAAAAAAGATTTCAAACCCCAAATAAGTATGATTATTCGACAAATAAGAAAGTATTAATGTTTTGCAAATTCTGATTACAAGTGTTGTCATTGGTAAACGAAGATAAATTTCTGATCATGTGACAATTAACCAATCAATACTTTTTTCGAAGGGTTTAATATGAAATTTAAATAATGATATGGAAATTTTCATTTCGCCACTTTAAATTATATTCTCCGTACCAAAAAGTTTAAGATCACATGCGATTTTTTAAAAAAATAAGTTTTTTTTTTATCATTAATCTTTATTGGATTCTAATAAATGTATATAATATTTTCATTCCTTAATGAATACTTTTTAACTTTTTATATATAGATTTAATTTCTTTTTATGTTTTATATTATAATTTAAATAATTTAAAATAAACAAATTTATCATTTTAAAAAAACTGTATACACTGTATGTACAACCACGTACAAAAAAAAAAAAGATCCACAATGAAAAATTTTTTTTATGCCGAAAGATGATCATTGCTCAATTAACTTTACATAATAAAAAAATTTTTTTTTCTGCAAGAGGCTGAAATTTACGTACAACCATATGTATTTATGCATATGTTCCAATTTTCACAATAAAAAATTATTTTTTTTTTTTATGCAAGAGGCTGAAATTTTACGCATATTTACACACGTGTTTCAAATAATAAAAACTATATAATCGCAAATAACGATATAAAAAAAAATAATAATTTCTTTGGCAATAATTTATATATTTATAAGCGATTACCAAATGGATGAAATTTCAGTAATAATGAACGATGATGTCGAAATCGAAGTTGATAAAATTGATGTTGATAAAATCGAAGTTGATAAAATCGAAGTTGATAAAAATGATGATAAAATATTTACCTTCGATAATAAATCACATAATGGTAAACCTATTACTAGGATAGAAATATCACCAAATGAAAAATACCTTATTACTTATAGTAAAGGAGATAGTTCAATTGTCGGTTGGAATGTTGAAGATACAGATAAGGTTCAACTTAAATTTGATCAAATTGTTAAATTTAAGGTGGATAATGAAGATAATAAATATGAAATCAAAAGTTTATATGTTTCTGATGATAAGAAACTTGCCTATATTAATGGATATGGTAAGTAATATTATGTAATTATAAACTTATGGTAATTGATATTTATTTTAATATTTTTTTTTTTTGTAGTCAATATAATCGATATGAATAATAAAGATAAAAAAATTGCATTAAGTTTTGATAAAAATGTTCATCCGTTGTATTGTACCTTTAATTTAATAGGTGAATTTATTTTATATAGTGTAGTTAACACTTACTTTGAAGATTATAAAATTATTTGGATTTATTCCACACAAACTAAAAATAACAAATGGGAATGTAAGAGATTTTACAAGATACCTGAAGATTATGAAATAATTAGTATATCAAAATTTGATAAAGTTTACCTGTTTTCAAATGATTACATTTGTGAATGGAATATTAATACTGAAAAAAGTGTAAAAATATTTGTTAGTGATAGGTATAAGAATAAGGTAATAAATATTATAAAATTATTTTCAAACCAATTTTTATGTTAAATTTATATAATTAAATATATTAAATATTATTTATTTTTTTTTTAGATTGAAACAAAAAATATCGGAATATTCAATAATTGTGAAAAGTTTATTTTTTTAAAAGTCAATGATAAAATCATCGTTTATTCAATCGAATTGGGAATTCCTATTGCTTCTTTGGATATAAATGATGGTAACCATTTTTAATAAATTTTATTTATACATTAATTATTACTCATATTAAATCACTATTTTTGTTTTTTTTATTTAGATATTCAACTTTATAATTTTATGAATCATACTGGTTTATTTCTTTTACCTTCTTTATTCTATTATACACCAGATAAAGAAATCAAATATTGCTGGAATAGTAAATACAAAAATATGTTTAATCAAACTTTACTTGAAGAACCAACTGATGATGAATCAACTGATGAATCAACTGATGAACCAACCGATGAACCAACTGATGAACCAACTGATGAACCAATTGATGAACAAACAAAGTTTGTGTTTGGAATTCTAAATGAACGTGTTTGGAAATCTATGTCAAAAACTAAAGTTATTGAATATGATGATGATGACAAGAAAACTTACCATCACTTAAATGTTCATTCATTTAATCCATATATGGATACTGTATCTACATTATTTCAAAATACCACAACAAGTAATGTTGAACTTTCAACTGAATTAACTGGAAATTTAATTAAATGGGATATATGTGTTGGTGACGATAAAATTATACTGAAAGTTTTCAAAAAAATTAATACTAAATGGGAATTAATTAGCACAAGAATTGAAAATTATCCTTATAGAACTAAGTATCTTTACAATAGTCATTATTTAATTAAGAGCTCATTATTTAATAATAATGATATTGTTATATTGACAACATTTGGTATTCTTATTTATACTTTTAGTGAAAATAACAAATCTATTTCTTTAAACTATTTTTATTTTATGAATTTCGATTATTATAGCAGTTACATAAAATATCTTCAACATAACAGAAGTATATTTTCAAAATCTACTTTACCATTACCAAATTATGATAGTTTTAGATTAAATGGATGGGTTTTAGATGCAAAAAATAAAAAGTCAAGTCTTTTGAAATATGGTGTTGAATTATTAAAATTTGCTATTAAAGAACATAAGTTAGAATTAATTGATGATATTTATAAAAAATGTATGACTTATTTTAAAGAGGATCCAATGAACAATAAGTCATTTTTAAGCATTATCACTTCTGCAATGCCATTACTAGATGAATATTATCCAGATTATATTTCAAAATATTCATCAGAAACGAATATGATTATAGATTCTTCTTTTTATAGTATAGAGCATCAAAATGATTTTTTATATTATTCTTTTTTTCAATCTCCTCAAATAGTTAATTTATCAAATTCTCTTTTATGGACAAAATACTATCATAAATTTTATAACACAAATTACCATAGAAAGTTGTTAATTATAATTATATGGGTTATTCAAGCTTTAATAATACTTTTAACTTTACCCCTTTATTTTACCACATTTTATATTTCATCAAATTCCAATTATATTAATAATATTTACATTCAAGATGCATTTTCTTTTATTTATTTCTATACTAAACTTGAAATTATTAAATTTTTTGAAAATAATATAAAAACGACACCAGCAATTACTTTTATGATTCCTTATATTAATTTTGTTAATTATTCAAAAGATTATAATTGGTTCTTAGAATTAATTAGACCTCAACACAGTCCATTTACTAAATCAATTAGTAGAAATATCTATAAAACATGGAATGGTGAAGCATTAATTAATTTTAAATGGAATGCTTATGGAAAAAATTATTATGCAACGATTTGGATTTTATTTGTTTCTTTACTTGGATGCTTTACTGCTGCTGCAACAATACCTCAGCATTATATCAATGAAGAAATTAGACAACAACTTTTTATTGCTTCGATTATACTTGGATTTATTCATCTGATTTTTGAAATTCGTCAATTTTTTCATAATATTACTAAGTGGTTCTATAATTTTTGGAATATTTTTGGTAAATATAATTGTTTAATTTATATATTTACAATATTTTAAGAAAATGAAATTAATTAATTATATAATATTTTAATATTTCAGATATAATTGCTTATGTACTTCCAATTTATACTTCTATTTATTGGCTTCAAACAAATGATAAGAACAATAATTATCTAATTCAATTGCTTTCTTTTTCATGCCTATTTTTGGATATAAAGTTTTTGTTATTTTTTAGAGCATTTGAATATTTTGGTGTATATTTTGCAATTATTATTAGTGTTGGAAAAAAGATTTATTCTTTTTTAATAGTCATATTCATTATTATAATAAGTTTTGCACATGCATTTTATATTTTATTATCACCAAAATCTGAATTTTCACTTGAACAATATACAAATAATAATGATCCGAATAATCCTTGGAATTTAGCTTCTAGTTATAGTCAAGTAATTGATAATAATGGAAATATAAACTCAAATCCATTTATGATTCAAACACCTAATAAAAATACAAACATGTTTATAGATTTCAGAACTTCTCTTTTTGCTATATATTTATTTTTAGCAGGTACAGTACTATATTTAAATCTTTCATAATTATATTATTTTTCTAATATTTTTAAGCAATTCTTCTTTCTTATCAATAGGTGATTCAAATGCATTGTCCAATTGGTCATATGCAGATAATCCATCAATTGCAATATTGATTGTTTTATTTTCCCTCTTGATTGTTGTATATCTTATGAACTTGTTAATTGGATTACTCAATAATGCAATTGGAGAAGATGATAATAGAGTCTCATATTTGATATGGAAGGCAGAAGTAAATAATATTAATATTAATCTTTCTATTTTCTATTAGTATACTCATATTTCTCAATTTTTATTTTTTAAAGATTTTGGCTAAGATTGAGTTATTTTACCTATTACCACATCAGAGACGTTGGCAAATATGGTTTCCTGAAGTAATGTATGTAATTTTGCTTTTATTACTTTTATTAAAAAAAAATATGATGACATGATTTTATTAATTATTCAAATTTATTTTTCAAGACATTATTATGTTGATGTTAATAAGACTCGAATAGAAATTGAAAGATTGATTAAAGAGGGTGAATGGGATAATAAGGAATTCACAAAGATGCAAGAAAAATTATTAGAGCAACTTCAAATTAAATATAATCCTAATGACAATAAGGTAATATTGGAAAAAGTAAAATCTAATGACGAGAAATTAGATAAGTTAGAGAAATTAGAAGAGAAATTAGAGAAATTAGAAAAATTATTAGAAGAAATACGTGCAAAATAATTTTAATACTACATTAGTTTTATAATTTGATCACTGGAATTATTGGAATCATGAATAATGTATTAAATAGATCAGTTTATAATCAATTATAAGAACTAAATAAATGTATTTTATGTTTTCTCTTAATATAAGGGTTTTTAGTTTGAATTATATAAAATCTAGTTGAAATTGACAAAACTGTTTTACCAAAATTTATTTTATGTATGTTTTCAATTCACTACTTGTCTAAATTTCAACAAACTTTTGGTAGTATTTTGGTTACATTTTTGATTCTAAATTTTATATTTAATTTTATTCTGATATTTGATAAATTTATATTTAATTTTATTTTAATATTTGATAAATTTTTTTTACAGACATAAAGTTATATGTTATTCATCTAATCTTTGAAACCTACATCATCTACCATCCACCATTTGTTTACCATTTACCATTTATTCACCGTCTATAATCTATCATCCACCACCTAAGTTCCTGTTTAGAATCAAGGATTCATTCTTATTATTGCAGTTATGAAATTTATTGTAAATGGATCTTAATTCTCAAACAAAAAATTTAGATTTTAAATTTTTTTAACGTGAAAAATTAAATCAAAATCCTTGATTTTTGAGATGAAAAAAAAAACTAAAAAAACGAAAACTAGACATTTATTGAACAACGTAATGTATATGAACATGAAATTTGTGAATAAAAAAATATATGGTAGGACTGGTCAAGACTGGTCCTCTGATTACAGCCAAAGACCATAAAGACTGATCTTAGTAGGACTGATCAAAGACATCCAACCCTAATTGTTTTGAGATGACATGAGTAAATTGCCTAATAAAAATGTGTGCCACATCATCAATGTAATTATTTTAGTTTTAATTGGTTCCGTATGGTCATGCCAAATTATGTACTAATCCGAATTTGATATAAATTAAAGTATATAGTATTTAGAAATAATAGTGATAAAATTAGTAAAATTCATGCCTGTGATATACTTGATGAAATAGTAGAGTTCTGTAAGAAAGAATCAGACTGCATGTATATTGTTATAGATCAGATGAATGTTTTAGATGATCATAACAATACTGAAATTAACAAATCAACTAAGCAATGAACTATAGAATTCCTCAGTCAAAACATTATTATATTATTAGCAAAACAATGCATCGGCACTGCATCTTAAATTAAAACAAACTAATGAGAAAAAGATTAAACTTTATGGAAGCAAGTCTTAATGAGATAAATCTAAATAAATGCTTTATCCTTGAATATTTTGTATATTAATGCAATATTTCTGATGTTACAATGGTGGATTAAAAATAATTCCAATTTGCCATTAATGGATGTCAAACAAAAGAGGGAAATTATTGTATACCTGTCCACAGAATTTAGTGTTAGAAACAAATTAGCTGTAGAAATTTTTGACTATCAATGTGTATTGTGGATTAATTTCAATCATTCTTCCCTTTAATCTTTTCTCGTTAGCTTCAACAAATAATTTACATTATTCGGCGCTTCTGAATAACTTGTTATATTGAGTAAATCAAATTTGATTCCCAATAGGTAGCGTTAGTTATTAGGCTTGATAAGTGATTTATTTGGTATCACGTGATTTGAATACATGATTTTTGCCTGATACAGTGATACAGTGATACACTGACACACCATCTTTAATATAAAAAATCACGTGATACCAGACAAATAAATTCATTTGAATTATATACTAGAATTATTTTAACATTTATAACACTTATCTTAATATTTTTTATATATAAATAAGGAAGATGATAATGTGGATAGAGTAAAATCTCATATTTTAACTTTTAGTGACGAAGAAGTTCCTGAAAATTGGAGGAAAGAACAATTAAAAGAATTTATGTAATTCCAATGTTTGTCTTGCAACTTATTTTTAGAAGCAGAATGATTATTATTATACTTGAGGTATTAATTAAATTTTAACGACATTTATCCTATTATCTTTGAAAAGTAATTTAGAAAAAGAAAAAAATACAAGAGATCATATTTATTTTGAATTAATTTTATAAATCATTTTAACATTTGTTTCGTATTATTAATTTTTTTTTTAAAAAAAAAATCATAATTATATATAAGAATAGGAACACTAAAAAAGTTTGTTTAATAGTATTGAGGATGAAAAAAAGGCAATTGATGGTGTGTACTTTATTTTGTTTAGAACGGATTATATGATTTTTTACAAATTTTTAGATAATAAAATTCTTCATATTATGAAAGAAGTAACTTATGTCAATATAAGAAAAAAATTCCAGTCAGAACTGAACCAGTGAATTTTCCTTTTTGGGTTTTTATATTAAATATTCAACAAATCAATACTTTTATTATACCGATTTATATATAAAAATTCAGTATATCTAAAAAAATATTATAAAATCATATTTCCACTTTATATAGTGTCACAGGATATTTTTTTATTTTATTTATTTTTACTTTTTTTGTTATTATTTTTATCTTTTAGTTATTTTTAGTTATTTTTAGATAGATTACCTGTAGTTGTTTTTGGTTGTTTATAGATTAGATAAAAAGCGGAAGCTTAGCGATGTAAAGTGGCTGAATATAAGCTATATAGACAAATGTGCCCAGATCACCACAATTGGCCGGGAGACGATATTGGCCAGGTGACAATTATGTCCGAAAGACAGAATTGTACCAAAATCTTAACATTATAAAAAGGGACCGTCATTGATAGTAATAAAAGTTCTAATTCAGTTTGAATTCGTTTAGTTTTATTGTTATAAGATAGATATCCGGATATTACAGAGCGCCAGTTGAGGCAGTAATATCGTATTCTTTTTATTAACGAATAAACTTGTCGATTTGCTTCCAAATTATTTATATACGATTTATCCCATTTTATCACATTGTTTCATATCGTTTATTATTATTATATTTTATTATTATTTATTTCTTCTCATTATACATCATTGATTATCCGTATACATTATATTATTAACTATTATTATATACACCCACCACTTGATCTACCTTAATTTATCGCATCATATATTATCGCTTATAATCATTATAATCATTCAGTATCGACTGTTAATATATACACTTTTACCTTATCGATTGCTATATATCGTTATATTACCTTACCACTAATAAACCGATCCTTATTTTCTTTCTGTTACTACCTACCAATCGGTGTAGACTTATAATCAGGTGATCTGCTGCGTTGGATAGTGCCGGCCGAGGCTAAGTTAATTCCGGCCGGAATTAGGATGGTATCTGTTTATCGCGAATAATAAGTATGACTGGTTTATGATTTAACTTCGTTACATGTAATATCTCGAAATTTATAATAAAGTCGGTATATAGTGATAAAATTAATTATAGATGGTTTTGGTTTAAGAAAAAAGTTCGTTATGGGTCAAAATCGGTTTAACCCGAACCGTTATACCGAGTTATGACTGTATTATTAATTCATGATATATAAGACGGTATCTGATATGATTTAAATTTCTTCTGCCCGGCTAATACCTCCATCGATAAAATAAATGAATACTTTTTTTCTGACATTTCTGAAGATTATCGGCCACTAGACTTATTAATTTTGAAATACATTTAATGGACAAAATCTATATATTAAATAGGATATTTATATCTTTTATTTAAGCATTTTTAATATTATGAAAAATTGATAATATTTAAAACTTTACTAATCATAACAATTTACAAGTGTAGCATTAGCTTTTTACGATAAAACATTGCCGCTGCAAACGCACTTCACGTGACTGCTGTGATTCAGCCATCTGCGCAAATAAATTCTTTCCATTTTACTATCATATTCTATCGGCCATCAATGACTTTTTTTTAATCGTAAAAGAACTTCTCATGATACGTTACCTAATTACATAATAAATGAAATAAATAATGCTAATTGTTCTTTTCTAAATCCAGTTGAAGCTTAATTTCGAAAAAAGTGATTTAAACGATTAATAATCAAAGAGAAAAATAATTTCGCATGACATTTGATAAATCGGGTATCGATCGTTGCTGTTTATTTAGATTGAGTGTTATGATCCTTTTAACAGATATGTAAAATTGTATTGTAAGAATTTCTTTACAATTAAAATAATGACAAAAGTCATTATTGATCGCCCTAAGAGTAAGATGAACGAGGTTAGTAGTCTGCGAAGACATAGTTTGAAACGTTAGTTGCATTGGTAGATGCTTGTTTAAGGTTTGATTGTATTGAAACATTGAACCTTATAAATGAAGGAGAAAGGTTCGCTATGTTAAAAACTTGTGAATTACTTATTTTATTTTTCTTAAAAAATAATTATTGGTGGGTTTATAAATAAAAAGAGTTTTTTTTTAAAAAAAAAAAATAATAATTAAAAAAGAGATGATTTGATACACCCCCCAGTAATTTGATTTCAGGCTACATCGTTTAAAACCGGTTATAAAGTATCGTTTTAATAAAAAACATAGTTATTTTTTGTTAATACTTTTTACCAATCATTTACCTGTAACAAGTAAAAATAAAGTTTTTTTGAGGCTTCTATGTATCATCAGTTCTCTATCAGAAAAAAAAATAATATTTTTATAATATTTGCTACAATGATATAATAATTTGCAAAGTAAATTATCACTTGGAAAAGATATTAATCACGCATATCGACAATCATATTTGATAATCCTTTGGAAATACCGGAGCAAAAAAAAAGAAAAAAAAACATATAACAATAAATATATTAAGTACCCAGTTACCACATATTTATAATTTTTTGAAGAGAATCTCCGATAAAAGGATTATTTAAGGAAGTGGATACAACATGATATTAAAAAACTTTCGAGGTTTTCTTTTTGTTCAAAAGTGAACGTTAATTTCTCATCTACATCCTGTTGAAACTCAAAACCAAGAAAATTTTTATTTAAACAATTATTAATCGAAAAAGGTGAAACGATTTCGCATGATACCTGATAAAACCTGGCGCCATGTTGTTGTTGATAGTAGAAAATAAATCTATTTTCGTTAGATTGAACGTTATTTTCTTTTAATAATTTGTTTAATAAATAAGTAACAGCGTTGTAACAGATTTCTTTGCGTTTAACATAATAATGACAAAATTCATTTGGAGGACTATAGAAAAAGGTAGTAGGATGAGTTGAAAGTTAATTCAACGTTACGTATCGAGGATGAATATTCTCCGCAGTAGTCACGTGAAAAGCGTTTGCATCCTGTCGTGAAGAAATGGTAGGGACGTTGTTATATTGAGGAATATTGGTAAATGAGGGCGGAAGGTTCTCTGAGTTAGAGGGTTGAACTGGATTCATATTAGACGAGGTAAATGAAGGTAAAAGTTTCACTAAGTTAGAAACTTGATATTGGCGACAGTAATTATTGAAAAGGGAATTTTTTAAAAAAAAAATATGAATAAAATAAAGTAAAATAAAATAAAAGATTTAGTGTTTAGATTTTTACATTAAAATAAATTTAATTAGTTACTGAGAATTTTATTTTTGATATTTAATAATAATCGAGAGTTTATTTAATTTTTTTTCTTTACAAATTTTCGAGTTATAGGGACATGATCAATAGAAAAAAGATTAAGCAAGGAAGTAAAATCTTGCAAAAAAACGAAATTCGTATCCAACAAGGCTCATTTATATATAAATTCTGTGAATATTATTCTGATCAAAAATATTTTTAAATTGAAAACTTATCACAATAATAACTATAATATAATATATTGGTGATAATGAATAACGAACAGTGAGTTTACAATATTGCCTAATATAGAACATAAAATCATAAATTACTAACCGCATATCGAATTTCATCAGTTTTACCAGCCACATCAAACGATGAAATGGCAACATTAAACTAAATAATTACGATTAGAAAACATTATAATGGCTTGAGAAGGCATAAATAATAATCGTTATTTGATAATAGACGAAAGGGTTCATGTCTTATATAAATCATAGAACATCATTAAAAGAAAATGTTATTACGAAAAATTATCGATTTTTTCATGATAATTGTAAATCTGTACAACATAATCAGTCGTAAAATCCTAATCATCTAAAAATTATACTTTATAAAATGTTTAGGAAATGTTTAGTTTGTAATTTATGATTTGCAAAAAAAATTCCATCAAAATACAAAATTGTTTGGCAAGTATTTATTAATAATTAATAATAATTACAGATAACAATAGAAATTTTGGGTTTTTTAAATAATTAAAGAAAAATTGCTACTTTTTTTTCTTTTGCGTAAAGATTACGTCGATCAACAGATTTTTAAGTTATCACATAATTGTAAAACGTCAGTTTGCATGTCCACATGATTTTGTACACATACATTACACACCACTGCACACCACGTATAAGTATAAAAAATTTTTTCCTCCGAAATAAATTGATGTAAAGAGATTTATTAAATAGATAAAAATAGACAATTTTTTATTATTTTTAATGAATGTAATTTATGTAAATCGAATAAAATTTTAAAATAAATATAAATTGATTAAATTTTAAAATAAATATAAATCGAATAAATTTTAAAATAAATATAAATCGAATAAAATTTTAAAATAAATATATATTGATTAAATTTAAATTAAATAAATAAAAGTATATAAAAATAAATAAATAAATTTTATTTTATTTATTTATTTTAATAAATGTAAATTATAAATTATATAAGTCGAATGAATTTTAAAATAAATATAAAATAAAATAAAATAAAATAAATAAAAATTTAATGAACGTAAATATATATATTATATCCAATAAATTTTGAATAAATTAAAATTAAAAATAAGAAATGATATAAGCCTTAACGGACATTACAAATTTATCCTATCATCAAATTTAAGTTTTTTAATCAAAAAAAAAAAAAAATCATTTTCCAACTTCTAAATTCGCAAGGAGGTGTGAAAGAAAATTTTTGGGGAAGGGAAAGGGCAAAAAGCGTTCAATTTATAACTTTTTGTAAAGTGTAAACTATTAATACTATACTATTAATGAACCATTTACTCGATAAATAAGGAATGAAAATAGAATGGTCACATGGAATTTTCTATACACAAATCATGTGATTTGCAAAAACTTAACCTATTCAGACAAATGTTTTACACGTTTCGTACATATATTATTCAGTTACAGAAATTAAAACCATACTTCCAAAACCTCCAACATGATTTCCATCAAAATCTCTGAAAGAGATAAAAATTCTTGAAAAGAAATGACGTCTATTTACGACGAACTTACGACGAGCCCAATAAGAAGACATCACGATGACCATACCTGACTCGACCAGAGATTAACCAAACGACAATTATTGTGCTTTTGCATGATATGCATTGAAAAAATCAACAACGTAATTGTTTTTTAATAAGGCATCATTTCATACCTGACAATATTTATGTATGACACATTAAGCGAAGGAAAAATATGGGGATTTGATTTTAAATGTTGAAAGAATATTTTTAGTTAGGTCTTGTTTTTTCATCTTTTGGATTTTTATTAATTCTTTTAGGAGTCCAGAAGACAATTCCGCAAGGGAGTTAGGGTATAACATATAAATTAGGTTACTGTTTCTTCTAAATGTAAAAGACGTATCTAAAATTTTACAGCGTCCGTACTTGTCTAAATCTTAAAAGCAAAAAAATAAAAATATAAGTATACTTACAGTATATTATACTTCGAAAATATTTTTTTTTGAACCTATTGATTCGACAAATCGGGAATGTCTATAAAATCTATTAAACAAATTTGGTTAGTGATTACTGGATGATTATTTGTACAAAATTTCATGTGATCTGAACAACGGATATAATTTACTGTCGCACTAAGTGACGCTCGTGATTAGGAACTCAAGTGTTTAACGGATAAATTTTATTCCGAATCTGATTGTAAGTTTGCATAAGCTTAATATACAATGACTCGATTGACTCAATTGACTCATGGGTAAAACAAACTTTTTGGTAACTTTCTTATGAGTACCAGCTAAACTATATGTTTACACGAGTAATTTTTAAATATCTCATACAAGAATTTCGTAATGAAAAGAATCACGCTACGCGTTTTTTTTATAAAAATCAACGGAAAATACATTTATATCAGACGTAAACGTGAAAGAATAAAGATAATTTATAAAATTAGGTAGTATTAAAAACTCAGAAAATTTTTGGCTATAATTACATTGGGATTATTAAGCAATGATTAGAGGGCGTTACATCGATGAAACGCCATCTGGTCATTTCTTTTTATGAATTGAAATTATTTCACATAAGAAGCAATGATTAGAGGGTTACTAGCATTTCAATTTCAGGACGAATAATTATGTGGGATTTTACGTAATCAAAGAAAAGTTTCTTTGAGGCCTGCGAATCGATTTGTCCGCAACATAAATAGAATAAGTATCAACTTACAATTTAAATTTCATATCCCATTATAACTATTACTCATCGTTAATGTAACGCATTTGACTTCCTTTCGATATTCACAAAAAACTTTCCATACGTTGGAACCAAAAATACTACAAGACTTTTAACCATCTTCCATCAAAAAAAAAAAAATGAGTATTGAAGAGTGTTTCTTTGATTAGGATCTGTGTTATCAATGTTCATTATAAAAATTACTATTATAATAATAATGATAAATATACCTTTCAGAACTTTCGAGATGTTTATATTAAAAATAAATAATTTACATGCGCAAGCCATTAAAAAATTATAATTAAAAATTATGTCAAACAACAATTTAATCATGAGCATTATAACAAATTTGGGTGAATAAAGTAAATAATGTAAAATTAAAGTTCCTATATTTGTCTGTACTTACAAAACAAAATTAATTGAATATGAAATTAATATTGATTTTTTGTATTTTAACCTGTTCACATCCATTCTTCGCCAATAATTCTTATAAAAGTGAAAGGGTATGAAAAAGAAAAGGAAACAGAGTGATACAAATTTTATACTGAAACGCGGGCCAATAACTCTTGTAATAAAGAAAATTCCAAATCACCATTTATTCCTTTAGCTCTCAGTGTGCAACAATTTTTAGAAAATCCAACCCAACAGTCATGTACTTATTAAAACGTTAAACAGAAAAATTCTTTTTGAGGACACAGTATTTTAATTAGTTTGGATGCTATAAACATTCCCTGTGATAGCGTAACAAAACTCATATACTAGAGTAACATAATAAACTTTATGTTACTTATATGTTATCACTTAAGTCACTTCAATGAAAATAATACAACTTTCTTTCTATATTCTTCACGTATAACTTCAACAAGAACGGTTACAGCACTAGCATCAAGTACTTTGCCTAGTGCTTATTTTTCTATATCTCTTATGATGCTGTTATGCATTTCTAAACTAAAATTCATACGCAAAATTATTACGAAAGTGGTTGAATGTTCTTAAACTTTCTTCTTCATCATATCCATATAATTACAACTCTGTGATAAGTCAACTTTCATTAGTCATAAGTTTTAATTCTACATTAAATTTATTAGGTTGCATTCTGTAGAAAATGGTTTATAAAATAAAGCTGATGCCAATAAACATGTATATTAACGAGGTTTTGCTATTTTCTAACGGATATTATAAAGAATATTGACGATACCATAATTTTCATTATTATTATTTTTACATTCAGTTGCAGATTTACTTATTCCCAAATCACCTATAAATGCTATAAATGCCATAGAAATTTGATCAGTTGATCTCGGGCGGATCAACCAATCAAATTTGATTTACCCAATATAATGCGCGCCTATTATTATCATGTGATATTGTTTACTCTCAACCGGTTATTATGTACATGTGGATCGCTTATAAAAGGTTCCATTCTTTCCAATGTTAAATTTTTTTCCCACAAATTTTGTTTTTCTATTTTACTAAAAAGAAATTATTAGAAAAATGAGTGATGATAAACTTTTGCAAAAATTATCTCAAAATTCACCTAAATTAACTCCTGATAATAAACCAAATGATAAAAAAAAACCTCATGAAGAAGCTAATGATAATCCTATAAAAGAATCATCAAAAATGGCGCCACAATATAAGGTATTAAATAAAAAAATTTCTAACACAATATGTTTGATAATTTATATTTATGAATATATTTTGATGTTTATTTTATAATTTTATTTAAAAGAATAAGGATGATAGCAAGGTATTGCCTGTTAATCAATTTTGTTTATTGTATTTGAAATTTATATTTTTATTTTAGAAATTATGAATTATCTCAAGTATTTATAAAAATTAAACTTGAAACTTACAAATAATTTTTTTATATTTCATAGAAAAATAACAATCACACTGATAACTCCTGGGAGGTATTGCTAAGAGTTTAATAAAATATTTAAATATTTTATAAGCGAATTTTTTTATTTTGCTATTAAATATTATATTTGAAACTATATATAATAAGGAAACTATTGTTAACGGCTTCCAATTGGATTCGGCATTACCAGAAGATGGAAAATCTCATCGGGGTTTATTAAGATTTCAGCGTAAAACTAAGCATAAAAATAAACAGGTAACAATAAAAAAAATGGGTTGACAAAAAATATATTAAAAACTAAAAATTATATTTTTTAAAAATTATTAAGTATAATCGCGAATTAATACAAGAAGAAAATCGAGAAAAGGCGTCGGTAAATATAAAGATTATTATTATTATTATTAGTAATTTGAAGTTTATGAATTATTTTTTAAATTTTTTAAATTTTTTTTCATTCAAACTCTAAAATAAGGATAAGAAGAACAGATATGAAAGTTTTTGTGAGGAATGGGGATGGGATGATAGTATTTAGTCAAGTGAATTCTCATCTTCCTGATATTGAGAGTGAAAGAATAATAAAAGGTATAATGTTTTTAACGTTTCAACGATCATATATTTATTTATTTTATATTATCAGTAGTAATATTCTATAGTATTGTTTTTATTTTTTATTTTTGTATCTTATTAAATTAAAATTAAATGTTTTAAAACGCGGGTATTTGTTATTTGAAATTCGAATTATAATATTAAAATATTCAAAGCTAAAATTATTAATGTGATCAATATAACGAATCTAATGTAAACGGTATTGTATGTATTTATATTGGTTAACGTCACGAAGTGACATACAATATCTATATTATCGTACGGCTAATGCGAATCGTGCTCAAATAACAGATGAATTCAATATTGTAAGCGAATAAACTATTGATATATTGATATCAATATTGTACGATAATGATAATATCGGTCAAAAAAAAAATCGATAAATAATTAAATAAGCTCTATGTAAATTTATAAATTTTGAATTTAGTATAAAATTACGGTATATGTGCCTCATGATGATCTTTACAAATTAAAATGTAATTTTAGCAAGAAAATCAGATTTGTTAATAAAATTTTCGCATTTAATTCGATTATTAAGATTATTAAGTAAATTTACTATGAAACCACTGTGTAACTATGGCATTTAATTTGAGCTTACTTTAACTTACCCAATTTAAAATATGAAGATCCGAGACATGGCATTGCAGGATTTTTGTTTATATCACACCACATATTGTATATCACTGCTTTCGTGCAACAATTTGTCAAAGGATGTTTATATAATATATATGACTCTTCGGAAATTCTAATGCTCCCGTTTCCTAGTAATAATAATTATTTATCCCCAATTCCTCAATTATACGGTGACGGGATAAATAATATCCGAATTCTCTTCCATATAGAACTAAATACAATATCAAAATTCCAATTATACAATTGCTTGGGACGAGGAATAAATTAGATGAGTTTGGCTTATCTCCAATCGCTCAGATGATTAAATAAACGTAGTCTTATAATGACCCAGGGAAACGCCGTCGCCTTTGCGTATTACGATTAAATCTATTCATGAAGTAAAAATAAGATTTTGGGAAATCTCAAATCTCAATTTGTTGGAACGCAATCAATGAAATCAGCGAGAGATTGATCCAATCGTATAAAATTTTAGCGTATAAAAAAGGCTAGTTGTGAATAATTATTTATTTTAAAAATTTTATTCGATCATTTAAAATACAGTTATAAAAGAGTGGTAAGTTAATTGATTAGATAAAATGGTAAAGATGGACTTTTAGACGTTTGAAATAACGAAAGAATTAAATCTTTCTACTTTTTTGTCTTTACCAAATTCTATCATTCTAAATAATTTTTTATACGTATAAACGTATCTATAAAATAAATTTTTTTTTTTGTCAATCAAAGAAGCTTTTTAAATTTGCTTTTTCACAAATTAACAAGAAAATAGATTTATTAATACTTATAGTTGAGCTTAATTATTTATTATAAGAGAAATATATTCATAGACAACTCATAAATACTTATACTTCAAAATTATAAATGACTTATTCTAATTTAATTTAATAAGTATTGACCTAAATATTGTCTTAAACAACATTTAAGATTTTCTTTTTGATCAAAAGTAAATGTCAAATGCTCTTGTTCCGCATTTTGAAGCTCAATTCCAAGAAAATTTTTATTCAAACAATTATTTATTAAAAGGGGAGAAACGATTTCACATGATACCTGATAAAACCTGGCGTCGTATTGTTGCTTATAGTAGAAAATACATTCATTTTCATTGGATTGAGTGTTACGTTCTTGTAATGATTTATTTAATAAATATGTAACGGTATCGTAACAAATTTCTTTACAGTCAACATAATAATGCAAAAAGTCATTTGGTGGTCGGTAAAAAAAGACTTTAGGATGAACAGGAGGTATTTGTTGAGGGGGTGCAGTTTGTGATTGCATATTATAATTTATATTATCATATTGATCCTGAGGCGTAAAAGTCATATAAAGTGCTTTTGCAGCGTAGGAGGTAGATGCTTGTTCATGTGGCGATAAAGTAGGATCGTTATTATCTTGATCAGGATAAGTAGTAATAATTGAAGGTGACAAGTTTTCAGTATAAGAAACTCGAATTCTGGAATGAGTTTGATTCATATTATGCAATGTGGATATTTTCTTTTTTTAAATTATCGTTAGTTATAGATTTAAACAAAATTATGGGGAATACATATATTATGATAAAAAATCTTGAACGAAATCTGACGAATGCCGAATAGGCGTCTTTCTCCTTTTTTTTTTTGTTATTTAATAAAAATAAATTAGTCTATTTAAGAACGAGAATATTAAGATAAATTTTTCAATTATTTTCCATGACCTTTTATATTTTTCGTATGGAGGGACAAATTAATTACAATTGTTAAATGTTGTTCCACAATAATATTTTTTAGGAACCATAACGAGAATCTGTATTAAATAAGCAAGTTTTATAATTAATGAACGACAGACGAGCTTTCTTGGTATTAATGAATCATACATTCCCATTTGTCAATTTTATCGTTTATGGAATTCGTGTGACATTTCTAGACAATCAAAATGTAAATTATGATGTTTCATATTATTTATTAGAGTACGTAATTGTACCACCAAAAAATAGTGTCACGTGTGTGTTGATAAATTAAATACGTCGGAGTTTTTGTATTTATTTAGGCACTCGGTACCGTTGCTCTCCTTTACCATCTTTTGAATTTCAAATCCTAGCATTTTCTTGTGTATGGTTGCATGTGATCGTCCGGTAATTCAATATTTCAGTATACTTTTTTTTTCATTCAAATATATCATTTAAATTTAAACGGCGATAAAGTGTGAAATTTTCACATTTTAATAAAAATAAAAAAATTTTTTTTTTTAGTACTTTACGCGAGTATAATGATTTCTAGGTATTTAAGCTTAATATATAATGGTTTAACGTATTTAGCCATATAATTTGAACTCGTAATATAATCTCAACATTTGAATAATAAAAATTTAATACAATTCTATACAAAATTTTAGCTGAAAAGTATTGGGCAATTTAATTGTGTAAAAAAAAAAATGAATAACTTAGTTTATTGGTTACAACATTTGGAAATGAGTGTAACATGAAAATATCTTTGATAAATGTCCTTATTAAGAATTCATTCAAAGTTGCTATTTTGATATTCATTCGAGACGAATCGTGCTACTGTAATACAGAAACCAAGATCTATTTATTAGTATGGTAATATTTTGTATATATAATCGTATAGATGGGTTTCAGCAGTTGTCACAATTTGTTAACAACATGAAAAATTTATTTATGAAAATCCCGTTTTTTAATTATATTTAAAAATAAATAAAATTTTCTTTTTCCGTGACATTGTGAAAATTATCGATCTCCTAATTACTTATTTTGAGCATAATTAATTAATTAAGAGTATGTGGGCTGAAAGTATCCTTGAAGAAGTAAATAACAATTCGCTCAACATAATAATCAAAAAAATTTTCAATAGTTTTAATAAGAAACTGTTATATAAACAATAGTGTAACTTCAAACTTTATAAAAACATGAATTACGTTAACTTGACGAAACACTAAACCGATAAAATGATAGAGAAACATGAACTGTACATTTTACCATGAAATTATTATTGTTAAAATAAAAAATGATTAAAAAAATTTCCTATTTAAAATCGGTGGTTTTAAATAGTTTCCTATAAGGGTCCGCTTCATCGAACTTAGGTTCTTGTAGTGGACGATGCTATATAGTGTCAACAATTTATATTCGTTAGAATAATTTTTTGTGTTCCTCATTGTATTGCTCCTTACTATCCATAAAATAAACAAATAAATAAATAAACCTGATACGGAATTATTATATCATTCAGCATAAATTGATGCAGAAGTCACATGATCAATATGACGATCATTTCCTGTTTTGGAAATAGCCGGCAATATTGATCATGTGACGAACGGAAATTAAACAGGTTTATTTTTTTTTAAAACAAATAAATATTTATTTTTTCCCGTCAGAACAGGTTTATATTAATGAATAATATTAGCTGTCAGACGTATATATCCTTTTTTGCCTCAACTATCTTGTGATGAACGTTTCATATATATAAATAGCTCATAAAAAGTTCAAATTTTCATTTTCAGATAAAAAAGAAAAACTTTCAATCTATTATTAAATAAAATAAAGTTCTCAGTAACAGATTTTCGTTCACTCTCTTATAAATTTTTTTTTTTTTTAAATACAGACAAATATTTATCTTTTTGTTTATTTATATTTATTACTAAGTCTGATATGAACCAAAATCAAGTTTCTAACTCGGAGAACCTTTTACCTTCGTCTGACATGAATCAAGATCAAGTTTCTAACTCGGAGAACCTTTTACCTTCATCTGACATGAATCAAGGTCAAGTTTCTAACTCGGAGAACCTTTTACCTTCGTCTGACATGAATCAAGATCAAGCTTTTTCTCAAGATAACAATTCCAACACATCTTACATGACTACTGCGGTTCAGGATATTCATCCTCAATATGATAATACGCAAACATCACCTCAACAACAAACTACACTTGCAACTACACCTTTTCATCCTACTACCTTTTTCTATAGACCTCCAAACGAATTTTGCCATTATTATGTTAATTGTAAAGAAATCTGTTATGATACCGTTGCCTATTTATTAAACAAATCGTTAAAAGAAAATAACGTTCAATCTAACGAAAATGAATGTATTTTCTATTATAAGCAACAACACGACGCCAGGTTTTATCAAGTATCATGTGAAATTGTTTCACCTCTTTTGATTAATAATTATTTGAACAAGAATTTTCTTGGATTTGAACTTCAAAATTCGGAGCAAGAGCATTTAGTATTTACTATTAATCAAAAAGAGAATCTTGAATATTACTTAAAACAATATTTAAGCCTTCATTTACTAAACTAATGTTAAGATTTTCATTCACATTTAAATTTATCAGTTTATAATTTTGGTAGTATTGTGGTTTCTTTCTATCCTTAATTTCATTTATTATATTTTTAAAGTTGTATTTCTGTTTATAATAAAACTCAGTTTCATTATAACTAACTTTACATCATAATATTGAATGTTCAGTGACAAAGTACGTTAAATAAGAGAATTAATTCCAGTACTAAATATCAAAAAAAAAAATTGTACACGAGATTGACTAATTATTTTACTCGACGTTTGTTCGTATGATCACGTGATCAACAAATTCCAGAATATTTTGCTAAATTTATAGCTGAAGGACAAAAGAAGACGCCCTCAGAAAAAATTAAAGAAGCAATACTGCTGCATCCGCAAGGTTTAGAATAAAAAAGAAAATGTGTGAACAAGACCTTAGCCCTTGAAAAAAAATGCAAGTGAATGACCTGAATGACCGCAAAAGCTGAAAGTGTTGATTATCAAAAATCAAATGTCTTATGATACAACGTTTATTTTTATTTCAATTTCTAACTTAATTGTCCAGACATTTGTAAGGGAATTTAGATAAGCTAAATAAAACAAACATAAATTCTCAAAATTATTAAAGCTGAAAATCCGATATTCCACCAAGGGATCTTCATCAATAAATATTTTTAGCGTTAGGTTGAGTTCGCCTCTTACCGTAGTATTTGATGCATACGGTTTCTTTTCCCTTGTATTATTTTATTTTATCTTATATAAATTGCACGCCTATACCCATTAGAATCTTAAAAATCCATTAGATTTCGCGTTGTTTATTTAGGCCACACAAATTCGAATTTTCGGTTCACTTCACCCGGCCGGGTCACTTTTTCAAATTTCAATAAAAAAAAGTTTATATATAAAAAATTTATCACGTGATCAGGACGTTTTTTTATTGGCGGTAAGTTTATCACGCGGCTGAGAACTTCTAGAGCGAAAATAAATTCCTCATTTTTAAAAGTCAACCAATCAGATGTCACGATTTTATATATAAACTTTTTTTAATAAACCCCGGGTCCCCGGGTCGATTTTAAATTTCAATGTTACGTGAACCGAAAAATTGAATTTGTGTGGCCTTATATTTATGAAACCTATTTTTTATTTCAAGGTATATTTTATTGGTCAGCATACGACGACAATTAGTTAATAGTAAACCAAATAATTCAACCACGCATACCTTTCGGATTTTGCTACAAAACATGCAAAGAAGAATATCACCGTACCCTAGACTCTGGTTATTCAGTGAAATAATTAATTTAAACTAAGTATTTCACCGACATAGATCGTTGAAACAAACTCTTCCATTATCTTCTAATCTGTCTACTTTTCCGCTGATTCGAATTTTTTAGTTGCTTTAAATGATACGTGAATACTAATTTTATCTGTCGATCGACCGCTAAGACTATAAATATTTCAAAACGGGACGTGCTCACGTGCATAATTAAGGAGTGTTACACAGTTAAAATAATAAAATTCTCCTCAAAGAAGGAGTCGATCATGAACAATAATAGTTTTTATATAAGCGGCAAACAATTATGGTTACACCTTCACAAGCAAAACAATTACGCTTACGTATTAAAATAATAACGTATTATTTACTTTTAATTGTCTTATCGAAAAGATGATTATAAAAGAAACAAATTGTATTATTATAATTGTTCGACGTGAAATCTCATCGCAGCAGCTGCAAATTGTACAATATTTAGACTGATTGAATCTAAGTAAGACCTATTTATGTATTATACAACATGTAAGAATTTTCTTTGCATGCCTCTTTGTCAATTGACAATCTATTTACCGTATCATAAAAATAATATTTTTTTGAGTCACAACAAGATAATTTAAGTTAGAATGAGTCATCGTTTTTTTAATTAAAAAAAAAACAATAATAAATAATATATACGAAATTACATATTCTTCAATAATAAAGCATAAAATTATATTTGTTTCATAATAACATGAAGAATTTATTTTTGAAACGTAATGCAATTTAATAAAGGGGGTTACGTTTCAAAAATATTATAGCATGACACTTGTATAATACTTATTTATAATAACATATAACAGGATAAAGAATAAGAAAACAAAATTCAGTAATACAAATAATATATACTAATGACATAATTTAAAAGTAATAATTGTGTTTATAATTTAGGTTGTGAAATAATGGTATCGTTGCTATTTGAACTCTTATTAATTTGTTTTTGCGTCAAGCGATTAAGGAAAAATCCCTTCAAATGAGATTCCAAATTATCTCTTTGAAATTTTGAAAAAGTCAAATATTCTTGTTGTGGTTCTTCAACTTGTTTGAGTTCGATGCCATAAATTTTTTTGTTTAAAAATTGAACAATTAATGAATGTGAAATTAATTTACAAGTTAGTTGATAAAAATTATTGTCATCAATATTATAATAAAATGTATGGTCAGATAAAGGGTCAACAGTCTCGTTTGATAATTCACAAGTAATGTGATATATTTGAGAGTCTCCTGGAGGATTGTAAAAAAAGGCCATTCTATCATTTGAATGGTTTAAAGAAGGGGTTGCTAATTGGGTTAATTGATCAATATCAGTACATCCTTTGACAAAAATAACGTCACTCATTTTTGAGGTAAATAACTGACACGAGGTTTATATTATTAAAGGATTTTGAATTTTTTTTTTTCAATAAAAAAAGGACGCGAACTTTATATTATTGAAGGATTTGAATTTTTTTTTCAATAAAAAAGGACACGAATTTTTTTTTCAAAAAAAAAGTAAAACATGCTTATTTATATCTTAATCATTAATTATGATGTCTTTGTTCAATTACTATTAATAGTTAACATAATGTTTACTATAAATGTTTTGAAGCAATTTATTTGTATTCCAAATTTAAACTAATAAATTTAGACGGATGTTACCAATTTTTTCCCCTGTAAGTCATGTGTTGAGCGATCTACAAAATAGAACTTCTTGCTTTTTTTTTTAAAAAAAAAAAGTATTTATATTAAGCATAATTCTATTTATAAAATGTATTATTATGAAAATAAACTAAATATTTCTAATATCTCTTTAACTGGCAATTGTGAGAATTACTATATGTCCAGGTTTGATGGTAAAGTGTCCACTAACTAGAATCCAGAAGGACCTCTTCTGGTTGAGCTAGTTTGTCATTTAACTTTCATTTTTCCAACGAATGGCGCTATAAATTTTAAATAAACTGCTTAAAGTAATTGTTGGGCATGATTTATTACAGGGTACCCGCCTAAATTTAAATTCACTAATTAATTGATGATTAATATTTAGTGTATAATTAAGGAAAATTGTATTTTACGCAAATAATTCCCTTTTGTTTGGTTGCGGAATCATGTTTGACGGCGGAGTTCATCACTCGTCGAAGGGGAAAAAAAATTATATCTACGCCTCCTAAATTAAAATTTTTAAATCCTCATATTCCGGAATAATGAATTTTTTTTTATAATTAATATCAAACTTAAATGCATTATTTTATATATTAGAACTTATACAGTAGTGTTCGTCCATTTACTTTATTATCAGTAACTGTGAGTCTGTAATATAGTACCTTATTTATATATTTGTTATTACGACTAAATCCATTATTTGAAAAAAGAATAATATCTAGAAATCATTTTAATTTAACCTTATAAATGTGAAACGTATAATAAGTATATACCATTGTTAATTATTAACTTACGAAAGTCCAATTTCGTTGAAATCGCTTGATTAAATGATAACTCACGTATAATTGAGAGTTTAATAATACAATTACAAACAGGTATATCAATAGTGAAAATTTCAATATACTGGAACTCACGAAAAATTATATGAAGTTCCACTATGCCAATTAAACTAAAAAAATACTCTACTTCACTTTGATTTTACTGTTTCTTAAGATAAATTATCGTTATTTTCGTTATTACCCACCTTTATTGTTAAATTATTTTTTTGTTGCATAAGAATGTTTCGTTGTTCAATGATTTCCTTATTTATTTTATTTTATTTTTAAAATATAGACAAGGGCTGAGCTCTTACAAAAGGAAACTACTACGCTAACACTATACCCATATAAACCCACCCTATTTTAGGGGCCCTAGTATGGAGATCACGTGATACTGCGGATTTCAATAGGAGCCGTAGTAAGATCACGTGCAATATGATCAAACTCAAATATGTCTTAATGTCTATTTGGTCATCATAGTAATTATGATCATAGTATTATATTGGTTGAAGTCAAGCATCGAGTAACAATTTTTTTAATATTTAAATGGCAATCATTATTCTCTTATTTAACGTACTTTGTCACTGAAAATTCAATATTTTGATATAAAGTTAGTTATAATGAAACTGAATTTTATTATATAAATTTATGAACAGAAATACAACTTTAAAAATATAATAAATAAAATAAAGATAGAAAGAAGCCACGATACTACCAAAATTATAAACTGAAAATTTAAACATGAATGAAAAATCTTAATATTAGTTTAGTAAATGAAGGCTTAAATATTGTTTTAAATAATATTCGAGGTTCTCTTTTTGATTAATAGTAAATACTAAATGCTCTTGTTCCGAATTTTGAAATTCAAATCCAAGAAAATTTTTGTTCAAACAATTATTAATCAAAAGAGGAGAAACGATTTCACATGATACCTGATATAACCTGGCGTCGTGTTGTTGCTTATAGTAGAAAATACATTCATTTTCGTTGGATTGAACGTTATTTTCTTTTAACGATTTGTTTAATAAATAAGTAACAGTATCGTAACAGATTTCTTTGCAATTAATATAATAATGACAAAATTCGTTTGGAGGTCTATAGAAAAAGGTAGTAGGATGAAAAGGTGTAGTTGCAAGTGTAGTTTGTTGTTGAGGTGATGTTTGCGTATTATCATATTGAGGATGAATATCCTGAACCGCAGTAGTCGCAGTAGTCATGTTGATGTTGTTATCTAGAGAATTAGAATAAATCGTGGTAAATGAAGGCGGAAGGTTCTTCGAAATAAAAGCTTGATCTTGATTCATGTCAGACGAAGGTAAAAGATTCTCCGAGTTAGAAACTTGATTTTTGTTCATATCAGACTTAGTAACGAATATAAATTAATGACAAGATAAACGAAAGATAATTGTTTGTTTGTATTTAAAAAAAAAAGAAAATCTATTGCTAAAGAACTTTATTTATTTAATAATAGATTGAATTATTTTTTCTTTTTTATCTGGAAATGAAAAATTAAATTTTTTAAAAAGTAAATTTCAAAGCATATTTATATGAAATTTTCACTCCAGGCGTCTTTTTTTTTGTTCATATGATTTAGTATTGGAATATGACGACAGTGGTACATTAGCGAAAAAAAAATTAACCTGTTTAAAAAAAAATGGAAAAAAGTAAAAACCTGTTTAAAAAAAAATGAAAAAAAGTAAACCTGTTTAAAAAAAAGTAAAAAAAAATGGAAAAAAGTAAAAACCTGTTTAATTTCCTGTTGGAAAAAAAATATTATTATTTCCTTACCAAAAAAGAAATGATCGTTATTTATTTTGACCATAACGTGCGTCCCTGTAAGTCATGTGTTAAGCGATCTACAATGAATTTTCCACATAAAAAACATTATTAATGCTAAAATTTACTTTTTTTTAAAAAAAAGTATTTATATTTAAAATCTATATACGGAAATGATACGTTTTGTATACATTTTATATATGGTTTTAAAAATTCCGTATCACGGGTCTGGAGAGGTTTCTCGCTCTCGATAATCAGCAATATTATAATAAAAATAACATAAAGAATTCTATACATGACAGTATTTACGTATAGGGTCTGCGGATTAAAGATAAATACGGCCTTTAATCTGGGTGGAGGCAGATTATATATAATTTTTATTTTTTCGTTTTATTTTAATTTTCTATTTTGTTTGCCCGTTGGGTGAGTTTTGTTTCTTTATTTTTATATAGTTCTATATTTTCTTTTAATCTGGTTTGTTGGGGACGATTTAATTTATTATTTCGTTCTAGATATTTAGTTTAGTATTATTGTTTAGATAGTGTTTTCTCTGCTATAACTGTTATCAAACTAAAGACATAATTGTAATCTCTTATCAAATAATAAAGTTCGCTTGTTAGCCAGGAAAAAAAAAAATCGTATCACAATTCCGTATATTTCATAAGTAATTCATTTTTGAAAAAATTAATGTATACGGAATGAATATTGTGTATACGGAATTTATACTGAATTTTTAAACTTAATAATTTTATTATTCCGTATTTCCATTCCGTATACTTTCCGTATCCGCATAACATGTGACCATTTGATTGTTTATTGTGATACGTTTTTTATTTATTTAGATCACCGATCTTTTTTTTTATTATTCCTCCTTTTTCTTTCCTCCTTTTCTTTTATATTTCCCCTTTTTTATCCCACTTCTTTTTTTATCCCACTTCTTTTTTATCTCACCTTAATTTTATTCTATTTCGTGCTTTTGTTTTAAAAAAAATAATTTTTTTTTCTTATGGATTCCACCTCATTCCCTCTTTTTAAAAAATTATTTTTTTTTATATCACTTCGTTCCCTTTAGTTTTTTTTTTAAAAAAAAATTTCTCATTTATTTCCATCTTATTGTTATTGTCTTCCTCCTTTTTAGAAGTTTTTTAAAAAATTTTTTATAATTTTTATAATTTTTTGGTTTCCCTCTTTTTTTTTTGTAGGGCGGTTTTTTTTTATGACACTGAGCTTCTTTTTTATAGGAATGTTTCCTCTTGGAGACCCAGACTTTCTGTATGTATTAAATAGAGGGAATTGAAATTAATTAGAAATGTAGTAACATTTCTTCTTTTTTTAGGTTGCTGGACTTTTGGAGACTTAGATGAGCCTGGGATACTGTAGGTACTATATAGGAAGGAGTTTGAGTAAAAGTAACATTCTTTACATTTCTTTTTATTTTGTTTTTCAGGTCGTCAGACTCCTGAAAAGTCGAACCTAGACTTAGGTCTAATTCTATAGGGTTTTTATTTGCATCAAAGTAACATATTAACTTTCTTTTTTGTATATTTTGTAAGAGCAGGTTTTTCCTTAGGACTACTACTTCAAATATCTTAGGTATGCATGGCATTTTTATTTTAATAAAGATTTTTGGGAGGGAATGTTTCATATTTGTATTTTGTATTATTTTTATTTTATTTAATTAAGTACTAGTAACTTAAGCAGTAAATTCAGTGACCAAATCATTATAAATTTTGTGGCTAAACCATGTAAATTCTGTAACAAAACCAGTGTAAATTCCGTGATAAAATCGTGCAAATGATACGTTTTTGTGATACGGAATTGTGCATTTTTCCGTATCCTCTCATGATACGTTATTTCTAAGGAAAAAAAATCTTATAAAAACTTTATAAAAAACGTATCCAGTTTTTTATAGGGAAGCATAATTCTATTTATAAAATGTATGAAAATTAACTAAATATTTCTAATATCTCTTTAATTGGCAATTGCGAGAATTACTATATGTCCAGGTTGATGGTAAAGTGTACATTTTATAACTAATTTGACCCACTAACTAAAATCCAGAAGGACCTCTTCTGGTTGAGCTAGTTTGTCATTTAACTTTCATTTTTCCAACGAATGGCGCTATAAATTTTAAATAAACTGCTTAAAGTAATTTTTGGTCATGATTTATTACAAGGTACCCGCCTAAATTTAAATTCACTAATTAATTGATGATTACTACATTTGATAGATTAATATTTAGTGTATAATTAAGGAAAATTGTATTTACGCAAATATTTCCCATATTTCCCTCTATGTTTGGTTGCGGAATTATGTTTGACGGCGGAGTTCATCACTCGTCGAAGAGGAAAAAAATTATATCTACGCCTCCTAAATTAAAATTTTTAAATTCTCAGGAATAATGAATTTTCTTTATAGTAAAATTTTTAATTAGTAATCAATATCACATACCCCATAAAAAATTTCCTGGGAAAAACTCCGATAAATGATCATTTTTCTAGTTTTTATTCCGAAAAAACTCCGATATATGATCAATTTAGGGATATATAGTAGTGTTTGTCCATTTACTTTATTATCAGTAACTGTGAGTCTGTAATATACCTTATTTATATATACAACATATTAAAATGATCTATAATGATTGTTATTACGACTAAATCCATTATTTGAAAAAAGAATAATATCTTGAAATCATTTTAATTTAACCTCATAAATGTGAAATGTATATTAAGTATAATTATTAACTTACGAAAGTCCAATTTCGTCGAAATCGCTTGATTAAATGATTAATAACCCACGTATAATTGAGAATTTATAATACAATTACAAATAAGCAATGAATTTCGGATTTTGGTATCAGCCGGTAATAGTGAAAATTTCAATATACCGGAACACACGAAGTTCCACTATGCCAATTAAACTAAAAAATTCTCTAATTCACTATGTTTTACCTTTTCTTAAGATAAATTATCGTTATTACCGACCTTTATTGTTAAATTATTTTTTTGTTGCATAAGAATGTTTCGTTACTCAATGATTTCCTTCTTTTAGGGAACGTCCAGACGTCCAGTAAGTATAGGGATCACGTGATACTGCGGATTTCATATGTCATATGACCTAATCATATGTGCTATATTTACCCCAGTATCACCGATACTTTTATAATTAAAATTCCACCCCACGTGACCGGTGACATTTAAAGGGATGTGAAAAAAATAATTTTGCGAGGCAAAAAAAAACGAAGTCCCTCAGATAAATATAAACAGTGAAAACGCGATGAGGTGTGATGCCGGTGATGAATATTACAAAATCACGTGGGGGTGGAAAAAGTGTCGGTGATACTGGGTAAGATTATGTGCTATGACATGCTCATATGTCTATTTTGGTCATAGTAATTATAATCATTTGAAGTAGTTACAAATTTTTTTGATATTTAAATGGCAATCTTTATTATCTTTATTCTCTTATTTAATCGTACTTTGTTACTGAAAATTCAGAAACTGAGTTTTATTATATAAATTTATAAATAAAAATACAACTTTAAAATATAATAAATAAAATAAAGATAGAAAGAAACCACAATACTATCAAAATTATAAACTGATAAATTTAAATATGAATGAAAAATCTTTATATTAGTTTAGTAAATGAAGGCTTAAATATTGTTTTAAATAATATTCGAGGTTCTCTTTTTTGATTAATAGTAAATACTAAATGCTCTTGTTCCGAATTTTGAAGTTCAAATCCAAGAAAATTTTTGTTCAAACAATTATTAATCAAAAGAGGAGAAACGATTTCACATGATACCTGATAAAACCTGGCGTCGTGTTGCTGCTTATAGTAGAAAATACATTCATTTTCGTTTGATTGAACGTTATTTTCTTTTAACGATTTGTTTAATAAATAGGTAACGGTATCAACAAATTTCTTTACAATTAACATAATAATGACAAAATTCATTTGGAGGTCGATAGTAGGATGGAAAAATTTGAGGTGTATCATCATATTGAATATATCCTGAACCGCAATAGTCACGTGATCTTGGACGTTGTTATCTTGAGAATTAAAAGATATAGTAATTTGAATTTGATTCATATTAGACGAGATGAATGAAGGTGAAAGACTCTCTGAGTTATAAACTTGTTTCATGTTAAATTTGGTAATGAATATAAATATTGAAGAAAATACAAAAAAATAAAATAAAATAAATAAAATAAATAGACGAAAAATTAAAGGCTTATTTGTATCTAAAAATATTAAAGATTTAAGAAAGTGTGAACGAAAAATTATATTAATGAGACTTTATTTTGTGTATTTAATAATAGATTGAAGAATTAATTTTAAAAATTTTAAATGAGATAGATTTCAAAGCTTATTTATATGTCATAAACTTCATCACCACTGATTTAGATGAGGCAAAAGTGCGATAGCTACATTTGCAGTTATCACACCAGTTCCAAATACCATCACCAAGATAGGTGAAAAAGTCGCAGTCCAAGTTGTAAAGGAAGGAATTAAGTTGAAGTTCGGAGAAGCGAGAAAGAACGTTGTCGTGGAGGAAAGTTTTACGGCAGAAAGCTTCTTGATGGAAAACGTGCCCTTGGATAGAACTACAAAAGAGGATATAATAATATGAGGAAGTTAGACCAGCTCGAGCGAAATGTCACAGTTTGTTTACAGGATACGAAAACTCGCTTAGGTTTGTAACGGTCGGAATGTATTAAGCTTCAAAGGTCTTGATTTTTCAGTTCTTTTAAGAAATTTGTTGGGTCGTTTTTTTGCCATATTTTTGGGTGAACCCACTCTTTTGAATGAAACAAAGAATAAAGGTTTATTTTATTTCGGAAGTGTAGTAGGACTAGCTTTTAACCTTGTAAAGTATTTTGTATTTTGGTTGGTATAGTTTAGATTACAGTAGAGTTTTTTCATTAGAGTTTTTTTTTTAGAGGAGTTGGGTGTATATATATTTGTAAAAATCTTGCGTACGCGTAAAAAAGATTAATACAGTAATAAAATCAGAGCAAGGGTGTGTTGCTTATCCTTACCCTGTAGTGCGTAGGCCTGTACCATATTTTTAATTTCGTGATAAAAATCGAAGATAAATAGTCAAACACACCATCAAACCATCCGACTACGATGAAACACATACTCCTGGTCCTGCCAAAACAGAATTGCTCCTTGTAATCAAGAATGGTCCTATTCCATTAAGTTGGTCGCCACTGCCACTACACGTTGAATTAAAAGAAAAATATCTTCCTTTTGAACCGCAACAATTTTTATATTCGAATTCTGGTAAAGCTTATTATCCCGGGTTTCAGACAACTGGAGAAATCATACATATTAAAACAAAAAGGTACGAGAATGAAAGGTTTCCATCAACAATAAGAAACTGGCCACAAGAATCTAGCACGTCATTGTACCGAAGCACGTGATTTTGGTACGAGTCGCTTAAATCAATCATTTAGAATAGTTTCATCAAAAAACTCGGATACTCCAGATCACGAGAAAATTCGAAAGAAATATAAAAAGAAAACCAAATTGAATTTAAAAAGATTTTGATCTTACAACCCTTTACAGATTACGAAGGAGGAAATACTTCCAATGACACCAAACTATTTGAACAAAGACATTTAAAATATCAGCAAGATATACGAACAAAATAGCTCTTAGTCAATAAAAAACGTTGACCTACGACCACTAGGACTTAGGTAAATCTTTACAATAGTTTTTTAGGGTTTCTTTTTATACCTATTTTTTAGTCGTCAATTTTTAATTTTTAGTTGTTACCCATCAACGTATTCAAACCCAAAATAAATTAATCATTCCATACCTTACAGGTTTTATGTATAGCACTTTTTTGCAGGGAAATCCGTTCCAGCAGTTTCACCGGCCACGTTAAACGAGTTATATAAGGACATATCGTGAAAAATGTTTTTATGAATAAAAATTATCTTTCTAAGGGTTACAAAGTAAAATGTCAGCTCCGAAATACAGTATATATGTGTATTTAATTATTAATGAACGTGGAAAAGTAGGAATAGTTCGGGAATTTTTTTGTGGCACGTGAGTATCAGCGTTTGATGGTTTGGGTAATAACCAATAATGTGTACAATATCAAAACAGATTTTTCTAATTAACATAATAATGACAAAAGCATTTGATCGATAAAAAAGACAGTATAATGAAAAAGATTAAACTGTGCAGATGTAGTTTTGAGACTGCGTAGCAGCGTAGGATGGCGAGCAACCGTAGAAGTCACGTGAAGCGTATTTGTAGTGGTAAGGTTCTGTTACGGCGAGACAGTAAGGATGTTGTTGTATCTGGAATCGAGTTAAATGAGGCGAAAAAAAATCTCCAAAGTTAGAGATTGATTTTGAGTTGGACCGAGTATTAATACTTCTTTTTTCTATTTTTTCTAGAAAAAAGAATTATTAGGAAAAAAACAATATGATAAACAATGTGTTTAAAAGTATAAAAATTTTTTGTTTATATTTTACCGATCACATAATTATTTGTTTCTTTAATGAATTTTCTTAATTGGGATAAATATTATGGTAAGCTATTAAATCAAAATTAATAAGTTTCATGTTATTAGTTCTTAAATAGTTAGATGCTTTTTTATCCGAAGTAGCGTAATATGACGAGACATCTTTCATTTTTTTAATGAGTTAACAAGAACAAAATGATGAAAAAAATGAACCTCATTATAGAGCAACATTAGTTTATTCTTATCCCTCCGAATTGGATAATGTTGAATCTGAAAAAGTTAAAGTTGATGATAATGATCCTCATCAGTCATTGAACATGTTTCAAATCATGGTCAAGTAGTCGAGTTGTATTATTAGGAGATGTTGCTCATGCTGTGTCCTATATTAGGATTAGGAGCAAATAATGCTATTCAAGATGATAAACTTTCTCAAGCATTACTTAAATATACTGATGATAATATTTCTTTTATTAAAGAATATGAAAAAGAAATGTTAAAACGAACATCTGCTGATGTACTAAAATCTAGAAATGTCACGTTAAGACTTCCACACCACTTGGACCTTTAAGAATTAAAAACTATTAAGGTAGTACAGTACATGTGCTTTTTCCAAATATAATTTTGTCCAAAATTAGCAGCGAGTATTTTTAAAATTTGTAGCTGAAACTCGATACTGGGAAATAATACTATTGCAGGGTGTAATTGCATGTAGCACTGAATGATATGCTGTCAGATTAATTATGAAAAGTTTGTAGTTAGTTAATAAACTTTCCTTATTTTTTATAAAAAAAAATAAATTTTTTTCACAAAAGTAACGAATCTACAGGAACGTTATGTCGTTATATTTTGATGGATTATTTTATTAGACATAACAGTGAGTTCTAAACAGTTTCATGTGACTGAGTTTAAAAGATAAAAAAATTTTAAAAAATTTGATTAGCAATCAAGTTAATAATTATCGCTATAAAAAAGGAAAAATCCCTTACAGTAGTATCTGCTGTGACACGCCCATCCAGGTTACAGGCTAATTTTCATCTATTATATTATTTCCTTATAAAATCTTTGATCCAATAGATTTCATGTGTACATTAAAGTATCTTTTTTAAATTTTATTACATTGATTATCTTTAACCTATTTGCTATTCCTTTTTATAAAAGGGTAATTGAATCCCTATAAGAAATATGTATACGGAAAGGAAACGTTTTGTATACATTTTATGTACAGTCGCGTCGGAAAGTATTGCCCGATTACTTACAGATGGAGGTTATAATTATTTAGCCACTATGGTTATCCCAGCATCCAGTGATCAGAGTTTGACAAATTAAGGCTTGTTGGATTCACCTCACCAAGACGAGTCCAATGTTAGTTGAATCATGTCTTTAGGTCCAATAGATGCCGAGATATACCTCCAAACATACTTTACCTGAAAATTTTTCGAAACTCTAAATTTCATAAAATCGGGAATAGCTCACTATCCAGTGATCCAATTTTGATAATCAAAGGCTCATTGGATTAGTCTCTTCGAGACGCATCGAATGGTGACCAGCCCATGTGTATAGTATCGATATATCACGAGATAATGGCAAAAACGTCCAAAATATATTTTAATGTATATCTTAGCATATATTGATCCTAGAGATATGAACCGACCACCATTCAATTCATCTTGACGAGACGAATCCAATGAGCCCTTATTCGCCAAATTTGGATCACTGGATGCCAAGATAATCACGAGTGGCAAGATAATTATAGATTTCATCTTTAAGCCAAAAATCAGCTAAAATTAAATAAAATTGCAACTAGTGATTTGCCAACAAATTTACTTGGTTTAAACAAAGTAGAGAACAATTAGAAACGAACCAATATATTACCCAGAAGTGTTGACCTCCTCCCAAAAGCTGTAGGCGAACTTAAAGCTGTACTGAAGAAAAAATGAAAATTTAAATAGTTCTGTTTTTGGGAAGGCTGCCACCCTGGGATTGTGAAAATTTGATGTAGTATGAGAAGCAAACTAGATATAAATTTTTTACTAATGTATATACTGGTGAAAAAATACAAATATTTTTGTTTTTGTCTTCATTTTCAAATCGGGCATTACTTTCCGACGCGACTGTACGTTTCTATAGATTCCGTATACAAATTCCGTATATTTAATAAGCAATTCATTTTTGAACATTTTTTAAAAAAACTAATGTATACGGGAAAAATTAATCATACGGAATGTATACGGAATTTTTAAACTTAATATTTTTAGAAAATACAAAAATCTTCGTATCATAACACGAGATCACGTGATTGTTTATTGTTTATTGTTTTGTTTTTTGTTTTTTATATAAACCCTTACTTTGATGAATTTGATCTTCCGATCTTCCTTTCTGTCTTTCCTTTTCTTCTCTTTTCTCTTGTCTTATTTTTGTTATTTTTTCTAAATTTTTCTTCTTTTTTCATCACCCCCCTTTTAAAAAAAAATTTTTTTTTTTCGTACCTCACTTTAAAAATTTTTCTTTTTCATCACTCTCCTTTAAAAAAAAAATTTTTTTCGTCACTCCCTTAAAAAAAAAAAATTTTTTTGATTTTATTCTTTTATTCCCACTCTTCTAAAAATTTTCTTCTTTCTATTTCTATTTCCTATTTATAAAAAATTTTTTATTTTTCTAACTTTGACGTCCTCCCTTTAAAAAAAAAATTTTTCTTAACTCTCCTAACTTCGTTACCCTCTTTTTAAAAAAATATTTTTTTTTGATTTATTCTTTATTCCCCTTTCTTTTTTATTTATATTTATCCCTTTTTTTATTTCATAGGCCAGCAGATTTTTTTTTGTGAGAAGATTCAGTTTTTTTGTAGATCAGTTTGGGAGTCCTTTCCTTTTTGTAGGATTGTTCAGGATTTTTTTCTTTTTTTAGGTCAGTTCAAATTTTCTTTTTTTTTTTTGTAAGTTGGGTTCAGATTCTTTTCTTTTTGTAGGTTGTTTCAGTTTTGTTGCTTCAGAGTCTTCTTTTTTTGTAGGTCAGTTTTGGATTTATTTTGTTGTTTTGGTTTCTTTTTCATCAGATGCTTTATAATTCTTTTCATTTATGTAGGTCAGACATTCTGGAGTTCTCTTTCTTTTTTTGTAGGAATGCTGACCTTTGGTGACTTGGACGATTGCAGATACTATATGAAGGGGTAGATAATTTTGGTTGCAATAGGTGGGCTTAATAAGGAGGGAATTTTCATAATGTATTTGTATTTTGTTTATTTTTTATTTTTTATTTAATTTAATAAAGTAAAATTAGATTTATATAAATATAATTATAGTAAACTGTAATACAAATAGTAAATTCAGTGACCAAATCGTATAATTTCGTGATAAAATCAGTGATCAAATCATGTAAATTCCATATGAATTCCGTGCAAATTCCGTATCCAAACCATATTTTTAGTGATACGGAATTGTGCATTTTTCCGTATCCTATTATGATACGTTATTTCTAAGGAAAAAAAATCGTATAAAAACTTTATAAAAAACGTATCCAATTTTTTTATAGGGAATTCAATATTAATAATATTTGTATCTCTAAAGTCTCAAACAAATATAAAATATTATTTTTCAATTGTTCAAATTTACAAGTGCCTGTAATCACATATTTGATATAGTCCATTGTCATTCTCTATAAATTAAAAAAAAAGTTGTGTATGATTCATTATAATTTAAATTGTTTTATAGTTTGACATTTATTCTAAAGAAGCCAAAATCAGTAAATTATCAAGAATTATTGTAAATATTTTTGATCGAAATTTTATTTAATAAAAAATTTCATATAATAATAAATAGAAATTTGTAAAAAAATTGTTAAAAAAAAAGAAGTTGATGAAAATTTGCTCACAATAACATATCACGAACTACGCAAAATACCATATGTTTAAATTTACCATTTTCATTAAATTTCATTAACTGATAGAAAGATAGATGATTCTTTGATTATTATCAATGTTGGTTAATCCATGAAACCATCTTATTTAATCTAAAAAAAGAAAAAAGTGAGTACTATTGAACCAAACAACATGAATATTTGGCATGGTAACAGAACAAATTTCTTTGCAGGTAATGCCCATGCCTAGGTGTAAACACTACACTCATCAGGTTTTTCCCATAACAGAAAGCTAATTTCAGCCCTGCACCAAGTACTCTTACCCTGACGCCTGTTATCCATGCAGCAAAACTCAGACACACAACTTATTTGTGATACTAGGAATTTCTGAAATCAGAGAAGGACGTTCACAGTAACTGTGGCCACGATGTGCTTCCAGTTCTCTGATAATATATATATAAATATATATATATATTGAAACTCCTAATAAAAATAAATCCATTAAAAGATATCACAATGGTGGAGGTTCATAATTGTTCCTCCTTCAGAACAAAAGACCTCACGTGACCCGTGAGAAAGATACATAATTATTCCTCCTGTAAAGAACAATAGTTCTCACATCTTTGTCATGCTATGGTGGTCTGGAATTGCCTTCTCAAATACTAGCATGAAATTTAAAGATAAATAGTACCTTAATTAAAACTAATCATTATGGTTCTACAAGTCCAACAATGTCGTCGGGCTGGTAGTGTGTCTCGCTAGCGCTCACCCCACCTCGGCCTCACGGCCTCGCAGTACTTACATCCCTCCTCCGTGAGGTAGGGAACCCCCCATAGATCCTCCACAATTCTCCACATACTGTAGATCCTCCACAAAAATATATAACAAAAAAGGATAAAATAAGGGAAAAGAGAGGAAAATAAGAGGGAATCGGAGAAGTGTGGAGGATGTGGAGGATGTGGAGGACGTTTTAAAAAAATCGGGAGAGGGATCCCCCCAGAAAAAAGTTTTGATTTTACCCCCCCAGATCCTCCACATCTTCCACATCTTCCACACGTACAGGATTCCATTCATTTTCCTATTGGAAGCAATGAGATAGCAAACCAGGTAAGTTATTAGCAGGTAAGTCCCTAGAAGGCCTGTAGAGCCATAGAGATATAACCGGGTAGGAGCACGGATCTTTGGAAAAAATATATTCGGCAATTGAAGATTAGGTAACTATAAATTAGTACTCGATTTGATAGAACGAAAAAATGACCACTCAAGCTCAAGTTATCCCCAAATTCGGTGAACAAACGAAAGCCTTCAGTATCAATGAGCTTAAACGGCTTATTGTCGTTGCAAAGAGTATGAGTGACTTCGATCAAGCCAAGAGGTATCTTTGCAGTTATTTCATTCCCTGTGCAGATCCTCATGGGGTTTTCTGGTGGGACCCGGATAGTAAAAGTTTGAAACACGTTATTGACAAAAATATTGGTAAACTTATCCGTCCAATCACGAAGGTATTCTACACACAACCTGAACAAGGACCCTCTCAAAAGACCGAGTTCAACATCTACAAGTGGTTTATGGTCGAGAATACCGATGTATGTAATGCAACCTGTGATCCCCATAAACAGCGAATCTTCAGATCCTTAACCGGCCAACTCTATCTAAATATCTTCCCAGGATTCCTCCACGTCTTACGTCCGATATCCACCTTTGAGTCTACAATTCACCTCGCGGTTAAATTTATCTTCTCTCACATTCAGGATATCTGGTGTTCGGGTGATTGGAATCTCACTGAGTATATCATCAAGTGGTTGGCCGGTGTATCTGCTGGAAGGAAGATGTACTCGATCCTTTACCTGAAATCTGGACAGGGTTGGGGCAAAGGTATTATAGCAGATTTCATTCAGCGCAGCGTCCTAGGCACTCAACTCGTTTATAAGACCAGCGATCCTCAGACGATTCTTGGAAGTTTTAATGGGCAATTACAGGGTAAGGTTCTTCTTCTTCTCGAGGAAATGCCCACGGAAAAAAGCCAGTGGAATAATCTGTATCGCTCTTTGAAGGATAAGGTAACGAGTGACATAATGGAAATCCATGAAAAATACAAGACACCAACACATTATAAAAACTTTATGTCCACTATCGTCCTAACCAACGAAAATGCTCTCAGAGTGGAGAATGACGATAGGCGCACAGTGTTCTTGGATGTGTCACCATCCCGCAAGGGAGACCTCAACTACTTCAAAAAACTCAGTGACGCTATGAAATACCCAGGCACCAGTAAGGCATTCTATGCTTACTTGAGAGCCATCGCGGATGCTTACCCGGACTTCAATGGAAATCCACCACCTATGACAACATCCAAACAGGAACATATCATCTCGACTCTTCCACCCCTATTTCAGTTTATAAAGGATACATACCTCGTAATGAAAAATTATATGACCGACCTACCTATTCAAGAATTTTATAGGGTATATACTTCATACTGTGAAACTCATGGCATAACACCCTTATCAAAGATAAACGCTTCTAGAATCCTATCAAATGAGCTAAGTATAAAAAGTAAAAAAATGCGTATAGGTAAAACAACACCACAAGTTTACAGTATATCCAGGGAGGATCTATACAAGAAGTTTCTCGGCAAAAACTGGATCCACGAAACAGACGAGATAGACATAGAAGGAATTGATATAGAGACTTCTAAGAAACCCGCATCAGACCCCAAAGCCTTGGAAAAGTTCTTGGCAAATATATATAATCCAGCTAACAATCCACAAGACGTACAAGAGAAACCCGCTGAGAAAAAACCTGAACCCGCTAAGGAAAAACCCACTGAGAAAAAACCCGAACCCGCTGAGGAAAAACCCGCTGAGAAAAAACTCGAACCCGCTGAGGAAAAACCTGCACCTGTAATTCGCAAGACTCCTCCACCGCTTCCACCCAAGCCTGACCACTTAAAAGAACGTCCACTAGAGTTAAGAAAAGAACAACCAGATCCCGATGAAGATACTAATGAGTCAAACACCGATAAATCTATAGATAACTTCTCAGATTGTTATCTATCTGACGAGGAACCCGACCAAGAAGAACCTATCCCCGAGCCAGATAACTACGACGTTTTAGATGACTTGCTATCTGACTCAGATTTTACAACTGTGAACCCAGCTCCTAAACAACAACCCGAGTATCCCGCAGAATCTTCTGCATCTGTCACTAAGCCTGATTCAGAACTGGCTTCTGAAGAGCAATTTATCCCAGAACCCGACACAGAACCAGAAGTTGACCGGGATCCTGAACCAAAGGAAGGCACTCGAGCGCACTGGGCTTGGCAAGAAAGACACCGATGGGATCGCAAACCATGGGTTAAAAATTTAAAGGACCAGGTCTTCAATGATCTCTACAATACAGGTAAGGAATTATGGGCCAAGTACCAAGACGCATCAGACGAATATGACTGGGAAATACTCGCGTTTGAAATAGAGGAATGTCCCACAACGCGTATTGAGGATGAGTACCAGTACTACCTTATGGAGGTAGTAGACCGCTTCAAGGACTGGATTGAATATAATGGATACTTACCTAAAATACCTAGCCGTAAAGAACTCGCAGATTTAATAAGAATATACAAGGAGAATCGTAATGCCGAGATTATTCCCACCCCCTCTGGTTATGAAACTATGAGGGCAGATAAGGGTAAAGCGCGAGAGATCCCCGAGGAACGTCCAAAAACCGATATGGAACGTGAATGGGAGGCCGCCAATGGAATCATTGATGACTGGGACGAAGAGGATACTGAGGGCGCTATCAACGACATATTGTAAGCGCTATTTGAGATTATTTCTTTTTTTTTTCGTATATATATAGAAAGATATTATTTATAGTTGAAGACAAAACATATACATAAAAATGCAATACTCAAGAATCGCCCGCACTTTACCAACATGACCTGACATCAAGGAACTTCAGTATTCCGGTGCCCGCTTTTCCAGAGGAGCTATCGCCAGACTCGGTCAGACTCTCCAGGCACGATTTCCAGATAGAAAGTTCCAGATCCTACTTCCCTATGAAAACTGGAAACCCGGTGGATGGACATCAGGAAACCAACCAGCCAGCCTCTTTTCATTATTAGACCATTATGATGAAGCACAACTACCGGATGACGCAGACCCTGATTATTTTAAACGATTCATAATTTATGCAAGAGATAGTCCACTGGCCGCAAGAGGATGCAATGGGGAGCTAAATGATTGCCTGTATGAATGCCTAAAAAATATTTACGGCACATTCTCTAAAATGCCAAAGTCAATCGAAAAGCCCGAGTATATCAAAAAGGCATTAGGTCTCAATCGCGATGCTCCCATCCCAGTTTCATGCATGGACAAGGTTGAACAACTCGCAGGAAGTCTCGCAATTAATATTGTGGGGGACATTACCCAAATCTCTAAGAGTAAGTCCGATAGATGTGTAACACTCATCCTATCAGAAGGCCATTACTCCCTCGCGTTAAATCCCGGAAGACTCCACCCCAGTAAAATAGATAGAAAGCGTAATTTACCCATCGTATACCATGAAGATGGGACCAATAATGTAGTCACAATATACAACGGCAAAACGGTTAAGTCTTGTACAATTGCGCAGTTTCAAAAAACTAAGAATTCCAAGAGTTCCTTTATCTCTGTTGAGAAAAACTGTAAAACGGGAATATATGAAACTCTTGAAGAAGCATATCAGAGAATCCACGAGGAGCGGGATGTCTTCTTACAAACTACAAAGAAGTTCGGTTTAGGAATCGACTTATCATACCATAACTGGTCTTACAAAAGAACGGCTCTCTGGTTATTCGAACGATTAAGTGTAGGGATTCCAGCCAATGATCCTCTTGACCCGATAGAAGCAGAGTGGTTAAGTGATGCAATGATGGGAGGATTAATCTGGGCAGATAACGAGTGGAAGGGCTATGGAAGACAGTACGACGCAACAAGTTTATACCCGAGTATTCAACAATCGAATGCAAACTTTCCAATCAGACGGGGTAAATTCCAGACACTTAATGACTTTGTTGACCACAGGGGTTATGCCTTGTATGGATTATTCCGTGCCAAGGTAAGTGGGAATAATATTCTCTTCCGACAGAATAAAAGGGGAATCTATACATTCATCGACTTACAACGAGCAAAAAAACTTGGTCTCAATATACAGTTAATACAGAATGGGAAGCCAAATGCATTGATATATGATAGAGAAGCGAGAATCCCTGGAACTGTAATATTCGGTGAGTATGTACACTTCCTCTTCAAAATTAAAAACCAGGGTGGCGTAGCTGGCCGCGTGGCAAAGCGAGTTCTCAACACATTATGGGGAGCATTATGCCAGAGGAAGCGTAATTACAAGACACTCACCACAGATCAAACAGACCCGTTTACATTTCCAGAGGGGCATACACTCGACTCTATCATACCAGTAGGATTTGACCAGTGGCGATTCCAGTTTACAAACCCGGGTAATCCCTTCAAAGGTGAGTATCCCAGGATCGCCCCATTCTTATTAGCACGTGGTCGCAAAATCACATCTGAGGCAATTCAACCATACAAGGATAAAGTACGACGTATCCATACAGACGGATTTATTTTAGAAGAGCAGCCAGATAGCCCCGCACTTTTCACTTGTTCAGAGAATGCAGATACGACTCTAAAGACTTTCAAGTTTGAAACCGCGGGATACTGCCATGTGAAAAATGCGAACAAGGTTATCTGGACATGATTGCTAAGAACTGGTAGGTTTATTTTTTACCGACATACCGTGATGGCATAATTGAATAAACCTATGGGATATATAATCTTACGAGATACCCAAATGCAAAACACCGACGGATTAGGTAGACAAGACGACGAAAGTTTCCACACGTGGGCTAGACGCATTCAGAATGCTGTGCAATATTATGATACTTGTAGTAGAATAGGTTATAAGCGGCCACCTTATCCAAGGTCTCGTCAAGCTGTATATGCTTATATTGTGCACATTAGGAGAATAGTATCACGACTACCAAATAGGTGGTACTGTACCTACTGTAAATCTTTTATTGATCGCGGATGGGGAGCCGACGCTTCCATGGATCAAGCGGTACGACTACATTTATATAGTTGCTCGAAGCATTTTAATTTCGACTATTATACTCATCATGCTGAAATGATCCAGAAAGCCTTTAGGAAATATATAGAAAGAAGGAACAATAAAGCGGCTAAGATCATCCAGAAAGTCGCTATCCCCTGGTTATATAGACCAGGCTCTCCATTGATACAAAAGGCCAAGCGACGCTTCTACTGCCTTGCAGTATCCCAAGTGTAAACCCCGAGTTTCATATTTATTTTTTCTTATTCGAATAAACAGGTAACTGAAGATTTATATTTTTTACAAAGTACAAAGAATCATGTCAACATATACCGAATTCGCAAGTATTGTTAACAGCACTGACAGCACTAGTGAGGAGGTTATTTACGAGGCATCGCGCATTCAGCCTAGTGTTATCACTGACGAAACTGTCCCCAAGATTATCCGCGCATTAAAAGATACTATAGTAGTCGCATTAGTATCTGGGTTTAGCAAAACCAGTTACCTCGTCCAGGACCACGTGAAGTATATCAAGCGAATCCAGACGGCAAATTCTCCTGTATCATATGTGAAGTTCGTGGCCAGAAAACTCTTCCCAGATAATGCGGCATATACTGCTAAAATAGCAAAAATCCGCGAATCATACAAGAATAAACAAGCTCTCCTGGATAAGCTTGAGGCCCTCTTCGAATTGTATTATAATGCGACTAAGGACTCATCAACCGGTCCCCCAAAGCGAGCTATTACTAAAAACGAGGCTGAGAAAACCTTAACAGAACTTCTTGCATAAGCGGCTCCTGTGGTCCTACGATTCTGTACGAATTTAGTCTATATTTTTTATCCATGTGTAATAGGCATACAGTAATTGAAGATAGCTATAGTATAAGTAACATAACATCATGTTGGACCGATTACCAGTAGAAATAGTCGAACGCATTGTCGCAAAGATCCCGGATACTGACCTTATTGCAGCGAGTAAGGTAGATAGAGTGTGGTGGCAGGAAGTTCGTCGAGAGGCATATAAGAGGTGGAAAAATTATGCCACTACAATTGGGCATGTCCAAGCTCTTGGAAAGCCGTTTGAAAAAGGGAATATTGACTGGATATCATTTGAAGATGTAAACGACTTCTATAAAAGATGGATAGACCGCCTCACCGAGGATCAGCTTTATATTATGGAGAAAATGCTTAGGAATGGGATGGTTGTGGACCCCCAGGAAAGGGAAACCATAGAGCATGCATTAAGTGAACATAGATGGGGAGGCGATCCTTGGAGATTGGACTGGAAGTGGAATGATTGGACTCAACAGGAGTAAGCATTTTGTACTTGACTTTCGTAGGAATTACCCTGCAGAGTCATATTTTTTAGATCCGGCCGGCATTACCGCGTAATCCCGAATTACCGAAAAAGGAAATTTATGTTACACAAGGTTCCAAACGCATTTTTACCAAAATCGATTTTTTGTGGAACGGGTATCGCCCAAAAAGGAAATGATCTACGTACCGCATGAAATCACGTGACACTCTACACATTTGTTCAGGGTATCACGTGACATGAACTCCGTTCACATTTTCTGTAATATAATCCATAGTTTTTCCATGAATGCTTTTTAGGCCAATAATCCAATAACTTATTCATCAGGTATCCTCATGTTTCGCAACAAGGACTGATGACCACGTAACCTTATCATCAGGTATTCTCGTGTTTCGTGACAAGGACTGATGACGATGTCACTTGGTTATTGTAAATTGAAGATAACAATTAGGTATGTAGACACGTACAGAAAAAAGACATGTCATACCCTTATATAACTAATCCTATAACTGGACGTCCAATCCGTGTTGGTGGAGATACCTTTAATCGAATAGTTATGGAATCCCATGATTATATCGATGGAAGGCTTGTCCGTAGACAAACCGTACCGCCTCCACCCCAGGAACAACCTGTATATTTAAATACAGATACAGGACGCTATATTCAACACGGTACTAGAACGTATCATAGACTGGTTGAGAGTGACTACGAGGTAGTTGAGGACTACTACCTTGTTCATTCTGAAGAGGAGGAGCTTATAGAGGAAATCATCAATGAAACACGCTATAATGAGGAAAATCTTGATGGCCAGCGGTTAACTTTCAATAATATACAACAAATCAGAGCCGCTATTCAAGCTGACCAAGATGAATATGATGATTTTATCTTACAGCAGAATACGACTAACGGGACACCTTCCTCCGGTCCTTCCGGTCATCCACGAACTTTGGAGGACCATGCCCCGAGACTTGCAGAGCTTAATATTGAGTTGTGTAGGGAATGTCTCATGCCTGTAAGCCCAAGTGACTTAACGGACAAGTTGTGCAAGGACTGCGCTTCCTAATGGTCAGTCCTCCGGTCCTCTGGTCTTCCGGTCTTTCCAACAGTTGATCCCTTAATGCCAGTTATTTTTTTTTATACAAATGACAGGTATTTAAAGATAACAATATATAAAAAAGATTGTGAAGGATACTAAGTGAGCGAATAATCAAAGAAAGATAGCCATGTCAACATCAATCGTAATAAACCAGTGTCAGAACTGTGGAGTATTCTCTGCAAAAGCGGCATATAGAGGATTATCCAGCGTGTTGTATAGACAGATTATAAAGAAGATTGGTGACGAGAGTGAACCTTTACAAGCCTTGGGACTTGCCAGGGATAAGTTGGTCCAGATTATCCGTCGGGCAAGTAATGCGGATTTTACGCAATTATTCACACAAAGACTAGATATGAAAATTATGGACGGAGATTCATACGAGGATACTAGGAAGTGGCTTCTTGAACAGCTTATAGCCATTGGATGTGACAGTGGGGAAATTGCCTTATATCAGTTCTTACAGAATACATACCCGGATGGTATTGATGAACCCTTTACTACATTCTATGAGAACTATGTAAATCATGTAAGAAATCCGATGACTAATAACTTTGCTTCTCGAGCCTTAGGAGCTATTGGATTAAAAGCTAGGATGCTACGGATTGACTTCGAAGGACGTAAAAAAAGTGCCATGATTCTTAGGGCTTCTGCAGAAGAACTTCGCGAGATGGGTTGCTAAAGCAACCAGATTCTTACAAAATACTATTGATCCCTACTCGTAATGCTCGATGGTCCATATGACCCTTAGAAAAGATCTGTAAAAGGACCCCGATGCCTTCTATTATTTTTTTATTATCCAAAGGGTGACTAGACTTCAGGACTTCATATCGGAAGAATAACTCCTTTACGGTCTCAGATTTTGGAATTTCAGTCTTCGCGGTCCTATCCCGTACTTTTGCTAAGAATTTTTGGAAGTCTGATCCCAGGGTTTTACCAGATAGTCCGTAGGCTTCCCGAAAGACGTACTTAATCCAGGTATCTGCGTTCTTAGCTATAATACCAGATACGAGGAGGTGTTTTCTCTCTTTAGGCGATGGATATTCCCGAGCAAACTCAATTAGCTGGGAGGACTTTTTTGCTTCAGCTACAGCTTTCTGGCCATAAGGACTAAACTTTGATCGAACTGGGTTCAAACTCGGATCGAACGGGGATTGAACTGAGTTCGAACTAGGATCGAACTGAGATTGATCAGTGATCGAACTGAGACTAGTATCCCATCTAACCCGAATGGATAACGGATCGCTCTTGGATCTTCTAAGATCAAATACTATAAATTCGCGTTGCAGAGTAAGGTCATCGATTACTGGAGCTAGTGACTCCGATTCTTCTGTATACTGGCGGATGATCCTCTTAGTATCAGTCAAACTTCCGTGACCTCCATGTAGGGAAATATAATTCACATTTTCACGAATAGCCTTGGGAATGGTAAAGAATCTTTGGGCCACATAAATACATGAAATATTTTTGTGTCGTCCGTGTGTAAAAAATCCAGTGATGAGATCCTGGGTTTTTTTAGGCGTATCCATCAAATCCTCGAAGATTACCACAGTAGCCTGGGTGGAGTTGAAGTCCTTAACATTTGGAATCTCACTATGGGATACTGCGGTAAACGGAATTTCTTCTTCTTTGAAAAAATCACGTACGACTGCCCACTTCGGTTCATCGAGGTATCTGCCAACTAGAATTACCGCATCACATAATATGTACCTTTTGCCATCCTCCTTTGCCTTCTTGTCTCCCATTAACAAATTAATGATCATAGTTGTCTTACCCGAGTCAGAACTTCCTGCTACGGCAAGACGGAAAGGCCATGATGGGGCAAACTCATTACCCTGTCTCGAGTCGGTCGTGTACTCGTCCAAATTGTATACATAAAGATCCATTTGAATTTTATTCTAATTTAGTTTAAATATGATGTCGACACCAATTGCAATTTATACTCCTTCAGAGCCTACTGGACCGCCTCCTAGGGATTTGCGTGATATGAATAATATACCATTAGTTGCGGTAATTAAGGATCTAACAGATTTTTTAACTGTCAGTGATCGCATGGTTGTTAATCGAGATGTACAAAATGCAAACCATCGTCTTAAACATGCTCTTAATTTATTAATTCATCGCTGTAGAGAAACATACGAAGAACGCGATATATTAAAAGCGGAATGCGATCGATCTCGAAAAGAACGCGATGAATTACAAGACGAACTCGAGGTTCAAATAGGTTTGTTAGGTCTTACACAAGATGAGCTAAATATCATACAAGATACTATTACTGGTTTAGAAGCTAATTTGGCTGAATTGGAACGTGAGTTTGGTGGTATGCGGACGACTAATCGTCGTCTTCAGCAGCAATATAATCTTATGAGAGGAGAACGTAATAGAGCTATAGGTGAACGTAATAGAGCTATAGGTGAGCGTGATGTGGCACGAAATCGGCTTGTATATGCCAATAATCGGGTTCTTTTTGGAATTCGAACATTGGGACGTCTTAGGAATCGACTTTTCCAACAAATAGCTGCTCTGCGTATCCAAGTACAATGGTTTCGGATTAGACAATTGAACCCTCCTCCACCTCCTCTCAACCATCCACAAAATACGATATGGCTGCCATTGGTATAGCTGCCCCTATATTTCATGGTCGGGAAGATGAAGATCTTAATCTTTTTATTGATAACTTTTTAGGGTATATTAATACCGTTGGTATTGATCCATTGGACGATGCCGGTGCGCCTCCGGGTCGGGTGCGAGCGATGGGGGTTCTTCGTAGCTGTATGAGAGATGAAGCGGCGAGGTGGTTTGATGCAGAACTTACTGGAAAAAATTGGGAACTCTCAAATATTCGGTTAGTGGCTACTGCAAATGGTGGAGCCGGTGCTACTCGCCGAGCGTTCAGAGCTTTAGCTGTTCCTGAGGTTGCTAATAGATTACATGTTGGTACTTACTTACCCGGGTCTGATGCTGATGTATATTCAAGGGTTGCAGGTAATGTGGCGGTAACCGTTGGAGATGCATTTTTCCCATCACGCTGTAGCCATAGATACTGAAGTAATCGCATAATATGGAGGAATAATATGGAATAAAAGATTAAACGATAGAAAGTCACATGATTGGATAAAATTAACCGGAAAGGATAAACTCTTAGGAGAAGGAATGATCTACATGATGTAATGTTTATTAAATGATTAACGGAGAACCAATAGATCAAGTAGGGAGTTGATCGATGTGGCTTAGCAACCAGTTTATCAAGTTCAACAATAGGAACAATTAGGAAGAGTAATCATAAGCCACAAATGATAAATCATATAAAAAGGAAGGATAGCGAATTAAAGGAACAAAAAAATAGGAACATGTAAAATATTGATGAACTGCAGCCGCAGTAAAAGAATAGCGGACGAGACGCAGTAGAAAAGATAGCACAGCCACAAAAGATGAATCTTTACGATATAATATTTGAAAGATTACTTTATTTTAAAGAAAAGATAGCACAGCCACAAAAGATGGATCTTTACGATATAATATTTGAAAGATTATTTTATTTTAAAGAAAAGATAGCACAGCCACAAAAGATGGATCTTTATGATATAATATTTGAAAGATTATTTTATTTTAAAGAAAAGATAGCACAGCCACAAAAGATGGATTATATCTTTACGACATAACATGCGAAAGATTATTTTAAAGAAAAGATAGCATGTTAAAATAGTATAACATATTAGAAAAGATAACATATAAAATAGCATATAGGATAGCGCATAAAAGATAACATAAAATAGTAGAAAGAAATAAGAAGTAGGAAAAGAAAGAATAAGAAAGTTGGTTTAAATAGGAGCGGAATGGGAAGTGAATTCCACAGTCGTCAGATACGATGTAAAACTTTAAGTAAATTAGTTAATTGTGAATTTTATGAAGAATAAATAAAATACCCTTTATATGAAAATTAATTGTTCCGATTGTTTTTGTTACTATTTTCTTATGATGAAAAAGTAATTTTGTTTAATTAATTGTTAGTAAAGTATAATGTTATTTTAAAGGTAATAGGTTCGCCCTAAACTTTACTGTAATGTTCGCTTAATTAATTTTAATTGGACAAATTCATGGTGAATTTAATGTCATAACAAGAATTATGAAATGAATAAAATATAAACTTTTGTAAAGAGAACTATCATATTTTGAAAGAAGATAATGGATGAAATATCGTGGCGAGAGCTATCACAATTTGAAAGTTAAGTAGTAATAAAACTAAACCAAGCAAGAATATTAATGTTTCGTGGAGAACGAATATACATTAAAGCAGGGAAGTTTGTTTACCGCCGGGTGGCAGACGGGGGTGACAATTTGGTGCATGCTCCGAGAAAGGAAATGTCGACTTTGCATCGACATTTTGACTATCTTCATATAGTCAAGTACCTATGCGGTATTAAGAAGGAAACGGTTAACAACTAAGTGAATTGATCACTCGCGAAGGGAAGGATCGTTCCGATCATGGTACCGACGTGGTATTCCAAAGAATCTGAACTCAGAAAAAGAGGTGTTAGAATTAAAATATAATATTGGGGAAAAAGGTTGTAAGTACCTGAAAAACTTTAAAATGGGAACGGGCGAAATAGCGATATTGTACACCTACCTTAGGAATTATAAAAAGAAGGATGCGGTGATATGATGGAATATAATGAACTCGTTTCAAAGTAATAGATTTGTTACAAGAATATCCGGAAAAGTATTGTAGTAAGTCACAAAAGTTGTCGTCTTTAAAGTTTTTGCGCTAATAATTGTAAAACCAAGAAATTAAGGAAGCCCTCGTAAGATGTTGTATTCTGGGAGGGGCACCATTGTATTTTGCAGATGCCAGAAGTTCCTGGGGATACAATGTTGTAACGAAAAGTTGACGAGTAAACTATAAACTCAAGGGTTACGTGGGAACCTGTTACCAAAACACAAGGGTTGCGTGGGAACCTATTTAAAACACAAGGGTTACGTGGGAACCTATTACAAAAACACCGGCTGTGAATATAACTTCTTCGGATGGGAATCGAAATAATTGGACTCAGACGTGAGTGGAACATCTCCCTACTGAAAGCATTTTGAGAATGCGTAACTGAATTCACAAGGCAAAAAGAGAAACCATCGTGAGTATAATTTCTTCAGATGGAACTGGAAGCATTGAGGGAAATGCGCAACTGAACTCATGAAAAGAAGATAAGTATTATGGGATAAGATGAATAGCAAACCTCGAAACTACTATACTTCATTGGGAAGGTAAAGGCAAGCCGAGTATAGGTTATTGAATTGTAAAAGATAATAAATAAGAAGAAACACCGTTAAATAAGTATAAATGCGTGTGTCGCATAAGTATAAATGCGTGTGTCGCATAAGTGTAGATGCGTGTGTCGCATAAAGTATAATATGTTGTGTGTCGACATAATGGTTATGATAAGAGTTAGTACAAGATTAAACAAAGAAGATATTTTGCGTAATATTAAATATATGGATGTAAAGATTACATATATAATGAAAAAGAACTAAGAATTCACGAACTTTAGAAGTTATGAGAATTTTGAAGTTCGTGAAATGCGAAAATTATAAATTTCGATGATAAAAGAAAATTTTGAGGCGCAGTAAAAACTTAGAAAATTTTTGAAATTTTTAGAATGCGCAGTAAAAACCTCCGCAGTCTGAGGAGATTGTGGACTTAGAATAATTTTTGAATTAATGGCGCAGTAAAATATATACATGAAATTATGAAAGATAAGAATAGCGGAAGAAACTTGTGAAAATCAAAAAAGGGGATTTAAAGATTGAAAGATCAACATGAGAATATTATGAATAAGTAAAAGATTTAGAAGAATAAGTTGTTAAATGAATATTCTTAATGAAAGAAAGATTATACATTCAATATAGGTAATAGAAAAGGACGATATAGTAAAGGATGGTTAGAAGATCAAAATAGAAGCGATAAAAATGATATATAAGAGAGCGGAATTTCAATTTGAATTCTGGATGAATATTTATAATAATTTAATTGGAGTATACGATGGAATGGTACCATCAATGGGAAAGTGAATATAGGACACATAAAGAAGAACATGAGTTAAGAGCGGGAGAATTAGATGAATGTTTAAATTGTGAATTATGTCATCCGATAGAAAATGAACCAATGGTATTCAAGAAATTTTGGGATGCATTATTTAAGTTCGAAGATACAATAGTAATATATAATAATGTAACGATCAAGGGAGTAATAGATTTATTAAGTATGGATAATTCAGAAAGAGAAGATACAATACACAAGGGAAAATGTAGAGACATAATTGATAGAATAACGGAATCAATAAGATATAGAATACAACCAAAAATGAAAGAAAAAGGATTACGAACGATTATATTAGTAATTGTAAGAGATTGTATTGAAGGAGATTTAGGGAATGAAGTATTTGATAGGTTAATCGGAAATCCTGAATTAATAGAACACAAATATATTTTGGAAGATTGGGATGTTGAAAGAAGGTTTGAAAAATTTTGGCAATGGTACAAAATCACATCGAAAGAAGTTGAACCATTACGAGTAAAGTTGGGAGCAATAAAGACATTCAGGGAATTACTTTATGAAGAAGAGGGAATAGCTACGAATGAGGAGAAAGTAAAAGAGTTAATGTCCAACATGGAACATGGGAATATAGACATAGAAAATGTTCACGAATATCACAGGAATATGGTACAAAAGATAATAAGAATATTTATAGATACTAGGGGCTTTATAAAAGAACCAGAAGATTCGGAAAGTGAAGATAGCTTAGAAAGTTATGAAATGAAAAAGAATTTTAACGTGAGTTTATATCTTAGATTTGAAAGATTCAGGTACTGGTGGAATGACAAATATGAAGGTAAACAAATACATACATATCATGAAAATGATTCATTAGAATGGTTTGAAAAGATGTTATCTGAGGGAGAAAATTTGCAAGAAGATACTGTAAGAAAACTAATGGATAGTATGACATTTAAAGATAGCGAAGATATATATACAGTACAAGAGATCCTATCATATTGAGAATAGATGATGGTGTAATAGAATGGGTTGTAACAGATTTAAAAGAAACAATGGAAAGAACACAAAAATTCAAGTTAGTAGAGATAAAGCAAGAAGAAGATAATGAAATGTATGATTCTGAAGAAGAAATAGAAATAATAGTAGAAGATAAAACGTGGAAGTTAAGTGAAATAAGGACAGGATTAAGACAACTGATGGTAAATCCAAAAGAAGAATTCATCAGAGAAATAATGAAATTTGGAATAAAAGAAAAGATAGAGACGGGAGTACTGTTGACATATGATTTTATAAGATATTATATTTTTCAGGAGGGGAAATTTGATAAGTCTGAAGACATAAAGGAATGGACAGATTTGAGTACAAAAATATGTGGTAGATGCAATAAACAGAAATTAGATTATGTGATATCAGAAGAAGACGGCAGATGTGAAGAATGTAATCGGGAAATACGGGAAGATGAACAAGATGAATTAATAGAACTAAAAAACAACTTAGAAAAATTAGGATACGAAATGGATGTATCGGAAATTCAAAGAATAAAGAATTTTGGAGTTAATAATCGAATAATGGTAACAGAAGAGTTCATAGAAGGGTATATGGGAATAATAGAATTAGAAGATAGAGAGTTAAGAAAAGAGATTCATAAGTGGTTAAATGAGAATACAACTTGGTGCGAAAGATGCGAAATAAGATGGATGAATGATATGTTTAGATTAGGAGGAACTGTATGCAAAGATTGTGAGGAGGAAGATGTCGATGAAATTGATGATCGGATAAAAAGATTACAGAAGATTTTTGAGGATATTGGAATAATGATAATTGAAGAGGAATTGTTAAGATTAACTAGTATGGGATATACAGATGGAGAAATTTTAGATAAAGAATTTATCGAAACCTTTCAAGAAAATAAAAATGAGTCAGAAAAAGAACTAAAGAAAAAGTTAGATAAGTTGTTGAAAGAACAAGCAGGAGTAATAGATAGTGAAGAAAGTGGTGAAAAGAGTGATAATGAACAATCAGAAGAAGACAATACGGATAATTCAGAAAAGATTGGAGAAATATTAAGTCCAGAAGAATATGAAATATGGGATGGAAGTGATGAAGATTTTGAAGAAGAAGAATCTGAAAATGAAATCGAAAATGTTATAAATACAGGAGGTTTTGGTCTGAATCAAAATTCAGATTCGAATAGTTCATTAAATTTTAAAAATTCTGACACAGAAAGTGAAATATCTGATTACAATTTACAAGAATTATTTCAAGAGAATATAGTAAATATGGCAAATGAAGCACAAATAAGAAGAATAATGGAGAATGCTATGGGATTGGCACCAAATGCATTAGATAATGCGTTAGGAGCAGGACAGACTTTGGCGGATAGGATTCAGACTGCAGGAATGGGGGGAATAGTAGGTATGCCAACTTTTAGTGGAAAAGAGGATGAAGATATTAATGATTGGATTAGACAATTTGAGATAGCATTTACAGTAAGTGGACGACCAGAAGGAAATGTTGGAGGAGGTGTATGTAGACAAAATAAGGCAAACATAGCTATAACTTGTTTAAGAGGAATTGCATTACAATGGTATAATGAGGAAAAAGAAAGGGTAGCAGCTAATTTAGTGAATTGGTGTGATCATAATGAGGACAGGAATTTAAAAAGAAGATTAATCGACAGATTTACTAGGAATGATGTTCAAAGAAGAAAGATGTTAGAATTAACAAGAATTAAACAGGGAACAAATGAAAGTGTTGAAGAATATACTAGAAGATTTAGGTCAATATTAAGAGTTGCAACTAGAGGTCATGCGTTAGATGATTTATATCAAGTGAATTATTTTATTCAAGGGTTAGATGCCATGCTAGGTTATCATGTTAGGAGAAGTAATCCGACGAATCTGAATGATGCAGTTAACGAAGCAAAAAGAGAAGAGGAAGCGAAAGATGAGTTGTTAATGAAAACAACGGGGTTAGATATGAAACGAGTAGGACAAGAGAAAAACATGGAAGAAATTTTGAAAGAAGAGACAAATAAATATAAAGGAATGAATCCAATTACGAAAGAATTACAAAATAAAGAAGTTAAAAGTGATGAATGGGATGAGTTAATTAATGGAATGAAAAGGTTGGAAGCACATGTAATGCAAAGAAATGAGGCATATGTAATGCAAAGGAATGGGAATGATAGGAGACCGATCGGAAATAATAATGTCCAAAGAAATAATATGAACTGGGATAGAATGACTTGTTATACATGTGGAAGAAAAGGACATACTTCTAGAGTTTGTAGGGAAGGTCAAAGAAGATCATATGGAGGAAATAATAAAGGGTCATATAGCCAAAATAATCAAGTTAATTACCTTGATGAAGAATATTATGGTGAAGGATATAATGTGTATAATATGGAATATAATGATGGATATGATGGATATAATGAGGGTGATGGATATGATAACTATAATAATGGATTCGATGGATACGAAGTGAATAACTATGAAGATAAGGAAAGATATGATATGTTCCCAGTACTACCTAGAAAGAGTGAAAGAAATAAGGACAAGGTTATGAATGATGAAAGAGATAAAAGAAGAAGAGAACGAAACAATTATCCATTTAAGGATTGAAGAAGAAGAAGACTTCATACTAGTAGATGTACACATTATAATAAGACTAAAAGAGAAAAAGGTGAAATTAATTATGGAAGATGGAAATAATATGATAATAGAAGAAAGACCAATAGAAAAAGGATTAGGATGGGTACGATCTAAATTGATTATAGGGAATGAAAAATATATAAGAAGGATAGAAATACCAGGGATCAAAAATAAATCAAGAGATAAAAATTAAAAATATATGGAAACAGTTATCACGACGCTTTATTTTTACAACACCTTAATTCTTTTTTACAACACCTTAATTTTTACAACACTTTAGCTTTTAGAATTACAACATAGACATGGAAGAGGAAGAATATAATAGGATAGCGAGGAATATCAATGACGAACGGGAATATGAAATTATAGGAGGATTAATTTACAAAATAAAAGATGAGAAAAGACTAAGAGTGATAAGAAAATACGAATTTGAAGGATTAATGTACATAGCTCATGATCATGAATTATCAGGACACTTTGGAATAGATGCAACGTATAATAGGATCAAGGATGGGTATTATTGGAAAGGGATGAGAAAAGATGTGGAAGCTTATGTCAAATCATGTAATAATTGTCAGAGAAGAGGAAAACCAATAGGAAAACATGAACTGAATGTAATCAAAGTTATAGAACCATTTTATCAAATTGGGATTGATGTAGTGGGACCATTACCAGTAACAAAGAGAAATAATAGATATATAGTTACAGCGATGGATTATTTTACAAAATGGCCTGAAGCAAAGGCATTGGAAACAGCAGATGCTAAGGAAATTGCAAGATTTATTTATGACAATATAATATGTAGGCATGGATGTCCAAAGAAGATATTGAGTGATAGAAGGAGTCATTTCAATAATAAATTAGTGAAATCATTAATGGAGGAATTTCAGATAAAACATAACTTTTCGACGCCTTATCATCCAAAAACTAATGGGTTAATTGAAAGATTTAATAAGACATTATGTGAATCATTAGCAAAGCTAAGTAATATCGAAGATTGGGATTTGAAAGTACCAGGAGTATTGTTCGCGTATCGAACTAAAAGGAATGATTCAACGAAAATGGAACCAGGATATTTAATATATGGGAGACAAATGAAGACATTATTAGATTTAGAAGATAAGGAAATTACCATGGCAGAGAGAGTTAATGGGTTGATCGAAGGATTACCGAACATTAGGAATCAAGCTAAAGAAAATGTCAGGAAATCTCAGGAAAAACAAAAATCGTATCATGATAAAAAGAATAGAATAAAGCAGAAATTACAAATCAGAGATAAAGTACTATATTATGACGCAGCAAAAGAGAAACAATGGTCTGGAAAGTTAGAAGAAAAATGGAAAGGACCTTATTATGTACATGAGATAATTTCTAAAGGATCATACAGAATTAAAACTATGGAAGGGAAGATATTGAAAACACCAGTAAATGGTGAATTACTGAAAGAATATATTGATAGGACAAATTTTGAAGTAATAGTTCGAATTTGATGGGACTCAAATTTTAGGTGGGGGGCAAACTGTAGCCATAGATACTGAAGTAATCGCATAATATGGAGGAATAATATGGAATAAAAGATTAAACGATAGAAAGTCACATGATTGGATAAAATTAACCGGAAAGGATAAACTCTTAGGAGAAGGAATGATCTACATGATGTAATGTTTATTAAATGATTAACGGAGAACCAATAGATCAAGTAGGGAGTTGATCGATGTGGCTTAGCAACCAGTTTATCAAGTTCAACAATAGGAACAATTAGGAGGAGTAATCATAAGCCACAAATGATAAATCATATAAAAAGGAAGGATAGTGAATTAAAGGAACAAAAAAATAGGAACATGTAAAATATTGATGAACTGCAGCCGCAGTAAAAGAATAGCGGACGAGACGCAGTAGAAAAGATAGCACAGCCACAAAAGATGAATCTTTACGATATAATATTTGAAAGATTACTTTATTTTAAAGAAAAGATAGCACAGCCACAAAAGATGGATCTTTACGATATAATATTTGAAAGATTATTTTATTTTAAAGAAAAGATAGCACAGCCACAAAAGATGGATCTTTACGATATAATATTTGAAAGATTATTTTATTTTAAAGAAAAGATAGCACAGCCACAAAAGATGGATCTTTATGATATAATATTTGAAAGATTATTTTATTTTAAAGAAAAGATAGCACAGCCACAAAAGATGGATTATATCTTTACGACATAACATGCGAAAGATTATTTTAAAGAAAAGATAGCATGTTAAAATAGTATAACATATTAGAAAAGATAACATATAAAATAGCATATAGGATAGCGCATAAAAGATAACATAAAATAGTAGAAAGAAATAAGAAGTAGGAAAAGAAAGAATAAGAAAGTTGGTTTAAATAGGAGCGGAATGGGAAGTGAATTCCACAGTCGTCAGATACGATGTAAAACTTTAAGTAAATTAGTTAATTGTGAATTTTATGAAGAATAAATAAAATACCCTTTATATGAAAATTAATTGTTCCGATTGTTTTTGTTACTATTTTCTTATGATGAAAAAGTAATTTTGTTTAATTAATTGTTAGTAAAGCATAATGTTATTTTAAAGGTAATAGGTTCGCCCTAAACTTTACTGTAATGTTCGTTTAATTAATTTTAATTGGACAAATTCATGGTGAATTTAATGTCATAACAAGAATTATGAAATGAATAAAATATAAACTTTTGTAAAGAGAACTATCGTATTTTGAAAGAAGATAATGGATGAAATATCGTGGCGAGAGCTATCGCAATTTGAAAGTTAAGTAGTAATAAAACTAAACCAAGCAAGAATATTAATGTTTCGTGGAGAACGAATATACATTAAAGCAGGGAAGTTTGTTTACCGCCGGGTGGCAGATGGGGGTGACAACGCGCTGATATCGTTAGAACGAATTTTAAAGTTGAAGAGCAGTGGAGGCGTGCGGGCGGACGTCCTACTCATCAACCCGTTAATGGGTTGGGAAATCATGGAGGTCCATTTAATGCTGCTGTCCAGAATCAACCAATAGTCTTACAGGGGATTCTCCTGGATCAAGCATTTATGCATATGCGTACAAATTTTCCAACCGTCGTGGAAGAAAGACTTCAGATACGATTTAGTAATCTTTACCAGGAACAAGGTGAACCTGTTCGATCTTACTATAAGCGAGTTGAGAGGGCTGGGGATATTGTAGGATATAATCGAATTATGGTTACTGACCAGTTCTATAGAGGACTTTTGCCGGAAAACGTTATTGAAGCTTCCAGAATCGGGGCAGCGCCTCTTAATATATTAATCGATAGATTGAGTGATCTTGAGCGACGAAAGGGTGAAATGTTCTATGGATTACAAAGGTGCCAGGGTATTGAAAAGGCTAAAAAAGAGGAATTGGCTGGCTATACTCATCCCGTGACTCCACACGAAGGTGCTGTAATACAAAGGTCGACAGACGTTATTACTCAAGAACGATTACAAGAATTGCTTAAGGCGCAGGCCGAGGAACTTACCAAGAATTTCCAGGCACAATTTAAACAATTACAAGTATCTAAGCCAGTTCGTAAACTACCGGTCTATAGACAACAGATTAAACCTGTTCGGCCAAAGCCACGGCCACGCGTTGTTCAGGATCATCAGGATCCTGATTGGGATGATGGTTATGTAGATCATGATTTTGGTGATGACCCTGGTGACCCTGATGCTCCTGAGTGGACTAGTGAGGATGAACAACATGTTATTGATCTTATTATGGGATTTGAGACGTCTAAAATATTTCCAAAGAGACTTCAGAAGGCTAAAGATAGACGCGATGATCTGGAATTAGCCCGAGCAATGAGAAACCTCGATCTTAATGATGATGCTATGGATATTGATACTAATACCGCGAGTTTTGATGACTTGAAAATTGTTCCTGATGAGGAAGGTGGTTTTCGGATTTGTGCGGTTCGAAGTACAAAAAAAAGTAAACTCGGATAAGGGTGTAAGTATCTCGAAACTTCTTAAATCTGTTCCAAAAAAATCAGTTAAAATGACTCCTATTAAGATTCCTGTGAAGGTTACTAGTAGTAAGCCCACACTTATAAAAGCCGTCACCAAAAATGATTCATTAAGTTTATTAAGGTCTGCAGATTTTAGAAAATTACTCCGCGAGATTCTTCGGGAAGAATTAAAGTCTGCTCGTAAAAGTACGGAGATTCCGGAAGACCTAGTTGAGGAAAAACAAGAAGAGGATATCAGGGAAGATGACCTGATGGATATTGACATAGCTCGTTTGGAGAATACTAAAGATCTTTTAGCGCTGGATGGAAAGGTCAATGTGATAGCAATTCAGTGTTTAGCAGACACTTGTGCTAACGCGTCTTTTATTCAGAGGGAAGCCGCTGAAGAATTAGGGTTGGATATCGACAAGAGTATTACACATAACATATCCGGCGCTCCGGGTTCTGGTAGGACATTCGGCATGGTAAAAGGTGTGTCAATCAAACTAACCCTGATTGTGTAATCACTAAGAATCTCGCGGTTTTAAGCGATTACAAGCATAGGGAGATTGGATTGAGCCGGACGTGTCTGAAACGTTACAATTATGATGTCCATGAATCACGTGAACATATCGCCCTTACTTGTAATGAGAAGAATGTTTTTATCCCAATAGTTTCTGATGTGAATCGAGGAGACAAAAAATAGGGAATATTTATTTTTTATTCCCAAAACTTGCGGATTAAGGCAGGGACATCCTCCTCCAACCGGTCAGCGGGTTCCCAAGTGGCTTCGGTATCTGGGTATCGTTCCCACTTGACTAGATACTGGTCTTGACCCTTCCTGATGCGATGCCGGAGTATCCGCTCAGGTACAAATCTTTCGGGTTGCCCTCTTATCACGGAGTCAGGTGGGGGATGTTCATTTTCTGGAACAATCTGCAACTCTTTTCGGGTGTACGCACATCTGGATACACCTAGACGCCCGTGTGGTCCATCAAGAAGATACGTAGGAGGCTGTTCGGGTGAGAGGATCATTTTTTTGATGACACGGATATTGGGATTCCATCTTATGTCACCTGTACGAAATTTTCCATGGAGTTTATTCCCGAGTACTGAAATAGGTTCATCTAACTTGACTCGGACATGTGTTCCTTCAGAGAGAAGTTCCGTCTTTTTTGACACTTTGGGTGACCCTGTCGGAATGTCTGGGGGATTTCTCTGCCAGATTTCATCTATTTTATTAACTACATCACGGAAATCTTCTGACCATTCCACGGATGTCACCCCGGTCTTCAACTCCTGTGCCACCATTCGTTTTAGGAGAGGTTCCTGGATTGCTTGGATGGCTCGTTCAGCATATGATTGCTGTTTGTGTCTTCCTGGTTCGCCGAACCTCATCATTACCCCTAGGCTGTTCAGGAAAAAATCACGTACCTGGTCGTTAGTGAATTCTGATCCGGAGTCTGTCTCCAGTCTGTGTGTTGGTGGCTTAATACGATTTCTTCTGTAGATTTTGACAAACCCGTTTAGAATCCTATTTGCAGTCTTATCCTTTAGGGGTTCTGCATTGACTTGTTTACCCGCGACTTCCACCACTACGAGGAAATAGTGGAATCCTTTGGGGTCGACTGGCATCTCTGCAAGATCTCCTGATGTGTTGCATTTGGTTTCCATACAACTACTCGTGGACGCTCTGATGACTTCTCCTTTAGGGGCTTTTTATATAGGTTGTAGTGCTCCTCACCTTTTAGAATTCGTGCCGGTACTCTGGAGAGATTGTAGTATTTGTAGTAATTCTCTAAATGCGACATATTACGACAAATTAAAGGAAAGATTTCGGACTTCAAATCTTAAGATGACACGATTTTACTGCCTAAAGTGTAAGAAGGAAACCGAGACTGCTAGTGAAATACAAGATATGACCACAAATGGCCGCTATCGTTTACATGGTGACTGTGTAGTTTGTGGGATGCATAAGAATACTTTTACTGGGATAGACTGGGTTATCAAAAAGAAAACCAAGGAGAAGAAAAAAGAAACCGCAGCTAAAAGACATCAGACGGCGTACAATCGGCAATGCAAAAAACTCGGGCAAAAAATTTTAGAGGCTGATGACGCGTGTAAACAGTGTATTGATAAATGCCTTAAGGAGGCAAAAAAGAGGAAGACGGATTAGTATCGCCTTCTAAAAGTATTCCTCATCATCTGAGTCATCGAGAGATACCTCTCCATCATCTGATTCATCGTCTGAGTCATCAAGAGTGCGGCCTTCTTTAAGCAATTGGATGTTATACGTTATTTGAGTCCATTTCTCCCAGTCGGACTCTTGCATTATAAAGTCACATCTGAGGAGAGCTCTTTCTACTGCCACCATTCCTGCGAACCTAGTGTATTTTTTCTGATCGGCTTCATTGAAATTGTCAATGGCCTCCCTGTAGTAGTCTACTGCCTGTTTGTATACCTTCTCAGCTTCTTTATGCCGCTTCCAGAGTACTTGTTCAGCTTCGGCTCTCCAGATTGGGCTGACTTCTAGAAGATGCGGTCCAAAATTGCTACTTGGAATACGTTCCAGGATATGGCCTACAAGTTCGGGGATTACTGATACTGCGTGCAGGTTTTGGTGGCTTTTTAGGATCTCCCTATTGATACCCATAACATCGGGGACTGTGCGGCCAAAGATTCCTGCCAACTTTTCTACGGTATATGTCATTTTTTGTTCTATCAAATCGAGTACTAATTTATAGTTACCTAATCTTCAATTGCCGAATATATTTTTTCCAAAGATCCGTGCTCCTACCCGGTTATATCTCTATGGCTCTACAGGCCTTCTAGGGACTTACCTGCTAATAACTTACCTGGTTTGCTATCTCATTGCTTCCAATAGGAAAATGAATGGAATCCTGTACGTGTGGAAGATGTGGAAGATGTGGAGGATCTGGGGGGTAAAATCAAAACTTTTTTCTGGGGGGATCCCTCTCCCGATTTTTTTAAAACGTCCTCCACATCCTCCACATCCTCCACACTTCTCCGATTCCCTCTTATTTTCCTCTCTTTTCCCTTATTTTATCCTTTTTTGTTATATATTTTTGTGGAGGATCTATGTGGAGAATTGTGGAGGATCTATGGGGGGTTCCCTACCTCATGGAGGAGGGATGTAAGTACTGCGAGGCCGTGAGGCTGAGGTGGGGTGAGCGCTAGCGAGACACACTACCAGCCCGATGACACAATAAAAGATTTTAAGATGGTGAGATCTTTTATTCGCCACTCAACTCCTGTGCATGTTGGCTTGACTAAGTACAAAAATGTACAAAAAGATTAGTGCACTCACTAAGCAAGTAACCCTTACAGTCATTCAAAGTCTGATGATAAACATGAAATTACCTACTTGGGGATGGTTTTGTAAGTTACGGATTTTCCCAACGTAACCTGAAAAATGTCACAAAAAATCACGTGGGATTTTTACCGGCGTCACGCACTTCTTTGTTTCCATTTTTCATAAGTATCTGAGGGACAGAAATTTTTTTTAGTAACAAAATCCTACTCATCACGCACTATACGTCACATGTGCGCACACTTAATTTCAGTCAAGTTCCGTAATGCCGGCCATTTTCATGACATTTTTTTCAGGCGCTGTATAGTCAAGTTGCTGTTACTGCGCCACACAATAAAGCGAAGTAGTTGTTTGTTTTTGACCGACTTTTGTTGTTCGTATGGACCGTCCTGCCATCTTTTTTTTTGTTAGGAGAGTTTAGAACTTGGAAACAACATTATTACTAGCCTTTGGTTTATATTGTTCATATGGAGACATAGTGATAGTGTGTTTTAAATTCGTGTCTAAGTCTATAAAACATATTATCATGCAAAAAATTTTGAAGCGTATTGTTAGGTATGTAACGCTCGAAAAATTTTTGACTTCGCAAAAATTTCTAGTATATTTTCTTTGATGGTTTGTGTGTTATTGTGTAAAATTTTGTAAGAAAAAAAATTTTTGTAAGAAAAAAAAAAGGAAATAAGGTCATTTTATATGTTTTATTGTTGTACAATATTTTTATAAATTATGTAATAGCAATAGTATATTTTGTATATAAATGACTCATTACAGCACAGCGCCGCGCTTTTAATGTCAACATAGTTACTAATCAATCTGATCAATTTATCTATATTTATCAATAATTGTCATCACGTTGGCGCGTCGCGTAATTGATTATGTATTATTATATTAAATTATTCCCCATAAAAAAAAAATTCTGGAAAAAACTCCAGTTTTTACTCCGAAGAAACTCAGACACGTGATCATTTTTTCTGAAATTTTTTTTTAATTTAAATAGTTATCTTTTATACAGGACGTGTAGACAACTATAAAAAACAAAAAAAAAATTATATTACTGTCGCTTTTGTTGAACAAATTAATTGTAAATACCGAAAATTTCATTAAAAATCAACATCACGAAATGATCCAATTAGAATTCATCAAATTGTCGATCATATCTTCAAAGATATTATTATACGGTATTATATGAGTCATCTGTTTTTTTTTATTTAGTTTTTCTAAGTCTCCAACCTGAAACGTGATTTGTATATCTGAAATATATTAATTTTTATGTTTATGGTTTTTTTTTATTTTAACCTTTACAGAGTTTTATGACAAAAATACCAAGTGTAACTTATGAAAATGGCTGTAAATAAATAATTATTTACTATTGGAATTTACTATTGGAAACGAAGTGCCGCATTAGATAATATTATAGGTTTGACATGCAATTTTTTAATAAGTTACTTATATGTATTAGGATCACGGACTAATTCTAAATATGATAATAGTATAGGATACTACTACTTCAGATTCATCTGACCACGGTATCTGACCAGTAAGCAGTAGCCATATGCCATATTCGCTATGAAGCTACCAGTCGTTAGACCTCATCTTTGGGTTTTTTTATGTGTTCCGAAAGAAATCAAATGCCAATTATACCAGGGCTTTCATTTTGAGAATGGTGCAACCACGTCAATCCAACAAATTATAGAGTCGTTGCAACGTTGCGAAGTAAGGCGAAGAGCTGCTGCACTCCAGTTTTATCTGAATGGTAAGATAATGTAACAGTTAAAATATTCTTTGAATTAATTAATTAATTGGTATTTTTTTTTTTATAGACAGATAGTGAAAGAGGCGGCGTAATTTCTTAGTGATAGTGTACTTCATAAGTCCTGAGATGAATGACAATGGTGTTAATGTTATGGTTACGTTAATCCCTTATTCAATGACAATATTGTCAGCTAACTAGTTTCGTCTTACATTTTTTTTATTTCAATTTCTAACTTAATTGTCCGGTTCCCTTGTATTATCCCTTGTATTATTTTATTTTATCTTATATAAATTGACATATTTTAATAACGATAAAATTAAAAACCGATCTAGTAAAAAAAAACTAAATAATCTTTGACATAAGTTTTTTATAATTCTGCCATGAATTTTTTATTTTTTTCAAAAAAAAAGTTGATCGGTGTCTTTGCGTATCACTAATTATAGCTAGAATAATGATCTGTAAAATGAATACATTTGTGGCAAAGATATACGGCGTTTTTTTTTAACACAAATGTAAATATAAAATAATTAAACTATAATATAAATGGTTTAAAGCAATTTTATTTTTATTCCAAATTTAAGATCAAAGTAATAAATTTTGACGTCTGTTACCGATTTTACTTTTGGTTTTCCCCTGTAGTAAGTCATGTGTTGGGCGATCTACAATGAATTTTTGAAATATTCACATAAAACAATTATTAATAGAACTTCTAAAATTTATTTTTTTTTTCAAAAAAAAAAGTGTTTATATTAAGCATAATTCTATTTTTACAAGTGCATAAATGTATTGTTATGAAAATAAACTAAACATTTTTAATATCTCTTTAATTGGCAATTGCGATGTCCAAGGTTGATGATAAAGTGTACATTTTCTAACTCTTTGATCCACTAACTAGAATCCAGAAGAGTTTAAATTCGGTCTGTATTAAAAATTCACATGACTGGACTCAGAAAGATCATCGGACCGGACTGAGTAAGGATATACTCAAATAAGAGTAAATAAGATTTCCTTAGTGAAATTCTTTTGACAAATAAAAATGGTCGATCCATACAATTATATATTTTATTTATTGTCCGGTAACACTAGTATTATTTTAAGTGATTCGTAACCATAACGATGGACGCTGGATAAATTTTATCAAATATTTTAACTGTGACTGACATCGGATAATTTTATATTTCCATCAAAAATAGTATTTTATGTAATTATTATTCACTAAATTAAAATAAAATGAATAGCAAGAATTTCTGAGGCACGAAGGAAATCTTGAGTTTCACTTGAGGCAGTTTCTTTTTGATTACTTTGATTCAAAAGATAATTTAATTGTTAGGACATGAATTGTTCTGAAATAAATAACTTACGTCAAGACTATATAATTTAATCGAGTATTTACTAAATAGATATATGAAACAATCTTTTTATGATAAGATCGCTAGTATCCGAAAGTGTAACGAAGAAATCATTTATTTCTGCGGCAAAAGTGATACAAAATGTCCGTCCGTCATCTGTGCACTTTTACAGTCGCTAGAATAATCGTTTTAGAGTATTATACATTTATTACACATTATTTTATTATTTTACAATTTTTACTTTCAAACAAAGTAGGGCGAATTTACTAATTTATTCATGTGCTTGTTTACATATTATTAGTTTTAAATAAGGCCGCTCCAAGCCAATTCTTTGTTTAACATAACATAGGGGTCCCAATCTAGGGGGGGGGGGGGGAACAAAAAATAATACATAAAATAAAATACATGGCCAGAATTACCATTAATTTTAGCCAAAATTTTGACCAAAAGAGTGAGCAAAAATTTTGGATGATAATTCTGGCTAAAACTTAAAGATTTGTCTAATTCTGGCCTAAATTACATGTATTTTTTTTACATAAAAAATCCAAAAACAGGGGGGGGGGGTTATGTTAAACGAAACATTGAATTGGTGCGGCCTAACTATAATCAATTAATCGACGATGGAAAAACGTGACTGGTACTTTTTGTGTCTTAACAAATAGATATACACAACTGTTGCCGATCAGTTACAAAAAAGTTGCTCCTAAAAATAGAGAAATAAGGTCATAATAAAAATCTTATTGAGCTTTATTTCATAAACTTATAATTCAAAAATAACTACAATAATAATAATATAAAAGACGGATTCTCTTTTATAAATATAATAAACGATAATACTACTTAAAATTATAAACCGGACCCTATAAAAAAATTGGATACGTTTTTTATAAAGTTTTTATACGATTTTTTTTCCTTAGAAATAACGTATCATAATAGGATACGGAAAAATGCACAATTCCGTATCACCAAAAATATGGTTTGGATACGGAATTTGCACGGGATTTATATGGAATTTACATGATTTGATCACTGATTTTATCACGAAATTTATACGATTTGGTCACTGAATTTACTATTTGTATTACAGTTTACTATAATTGTATTTACATAAATCTAATTTCACTTTGTTTATTTTTTATTTTTTATTTAATTTAATAAAGTACAAATACATTATGAAAATTCCCTCTTTATTAAAACCACCTATTGCAACCTAAATTATCTATAAGTTCAGGTTCATTTGTAGTCAAACAACCTAAAAGAACAAAAAAAAGATTGGAAACAAAACCCCCCATCTGCAATCGTCCAAGTCACCAAAGGTCAGCATTCCTACAAAAAAAGAAAGAGAACTCCAGAATGTCTGACCTACATAAAAGAAAAGAATTATGAGGCGTCTAATGAAAAAGAAACCAAAACAACAAAATAAATCCAAAACTGACCTACAAAAAAAGAAGACTCTGAAGCAACAAAACTGAAACAACCTACAAAAAGAAAAGAATCTGAACCCAACATACAAAAAAAAAAAAAAAGAAACTGAATATTCTCACAAAAAAAATCTGCTGGCCTATGAAATTAAATATAAATAAAGAAGAAAGGGGAATAAAGAATAAACCAAAAAAAATATTTTTTTAAAAAGAGGGATAACAAAGTTAGGAAAGTTAAAAAAAAATTTTTTTTTAAAGGGAGGACGTCAAAGTTAGAAAAATAAAAATTTTTTTATAAAGAGGAAATAGAAATAGAAAGAAGAAATTTTTTTTAAAAAAAAGAAGAGTGGGAATAAAAGAAAAAATTTTTTTTTAAGGGAGTGATGAAAAAAAATTTTTTTTCAAAGGAGAGTGACGAAAAAAAAATTTTTTAAAGTGAGGTACAAAAAAAAAATTATTTTTAAAAGGGGTGACGAAGAAAGAAGAAAAATTTAGAAAAAATAACAAAAATAAGACAAGAGAAAGAGAAAGGAAAGGAAAGACAGAAAGGAAGATCGGAAGATCAAACTCATCAAAGTAAGGGTTTATATAAAAAACAAAAAACGTATCATAACAAAACAATAAACAATCATGTGATCTCGTGTTATGATACGGAATTTTTGTAAAATTATCTTCTAAAAATATTAAGTTTAAAAATTCCATATACATTCCGCATGATTAATTTTTTCCGTATACATTTCTTATACATTAGTTTTTTAAAAAAATGTTCAAAAATGAATTACTTATTAAATATACGGAATCTATAGAAACGTACATAAAATGTATACAAAACGTATCCTTTCCGTATACATATTTTTTATAGGGGGATAGATTTACGAAAATTTCTAATCTAGTTAAGTAATTGAAAGCTTAAGTATTGCCTTAAATAATATTCGAGATTCTCTTTTTGATTAATAGTAAATACTAAATGCTCTTGTTGTTCCGAATTTTGAAGTTCAAATCCAAGAAAATTTTTGTTTAAACAATTATCAATTAAAAGTTGGGAAACGATTTCGCATGATACCTGATAAAATCTGGCGTCATGTTGTTGCCGATAGTAGAAAATACATTCATTTTCGTTAGATTGAATGTTATTTTCTTTTATATGTTTATTTATTAAATATTCAACGGTATCGAGACAGATCTCCTTACAATTAACGTAATAACGACATAAATCATTCGGTGGTCGATAAAAAAAGGTGGTAGGATGGAAAAGTATATTGGTAAGTTGATAAGTTTGCGTTTTAGGATGAACGGTATCCGCAGAAGTCATGTTAAGAGTGTTTGCAGATGTAAGATTCTGTTGCGGCGAGACAGTAAAGATGTTGTAATTATTGGAGTTCGGATAAATAGCGTTAAACGGAGGTAGTTGGTTATTTTGATTCATGCTGGATCGAGTATTTTTTCTAAACAAAGGGAATTAATTAAAAAAATAAAAAGATCGTGATATTAGAAACTATTGTATAAACTGTACACTGTGAAAGAACACACTATTAAAAAATCTTACTTCACAAAATGGTTTCTTTTAATTGAACGAAAAGCTTTAAGTTGAGAAAAAAAAAGATTTCTCTTGCAATCTTTTATATAAGTTTTTGAATATTTTGGCGATCGCATACTACTTTGATCAATTTCCTAATTGAGTTGTGCTGCAATGAGCTTTGAAGGATAACCACCGTTGCAAATAGAATGAAGTTATCTTGTTTTTATATGCGTACTTTTTGAATTATACAATTGGAATACAAATTTAATAAACTGAATACATCCTTTATAAAAATATCTGCGTTACCAAAATTATAAATCACATATAGCATTTGATGATAATAATAATTCTGGTCAAATTATGACCTTGTTACATATTATGTATTGAAGTTTATGTATCATCTTTTGAATAGTGAAGAGTTAACATGTAGATGTGAAGATAAATACGTTTGGATGTTCTTTAATTTATTTGATCACATGTAATACAGAGTCACAGATCACGTAATAATGGATAGAAAAGGACAAGTTAATATTTAATTACAGCACCATATAAATAATCATTATTTATTTAATTTATTTATAATACTTTATTGCAAAAAGCATATAAATAAAATAATGTGTATAATTTTATTTACTCTTATAAAGAATTCGTCGCGGTGGTACGGTTACGCCCTGATTTGCGCCAACCATTAGTACTCCCCCTTCGTAGGGTTTCCTTAGAAAGGGTTCTCAGTCAGTCTTTCCAGACAATTTATTAAATTTTTTTTTTTATCTATTTTTTGTAAGTTTTATTGAACATTTACGCACAGTAACTTAACAAAAGTTACTTTAACCATTATAATTTATCAAATAATAGTTATTTTTTATTTTTACGTATTTTTTACTTTTGTTAATATTTAATATTTTAATTTTCGGTTAAAAGGTAAATAACATACTTAAAAAAAAAAAATTATTATTATCTTTATCTTTGAAAAAAAACAATTTCCGTCAGTTTCTACTATAAGCTTTCATTTCGGAGATTTCAAAGACTACAATTCCGATGATTAAAAGTTGGCTTAAAAAAAATTTTATTAATTGTAAGCAATTGTAAACAATTATAATATTAATAAACCTAAATAAAGCATTGTATAAATAAACTAATTTAAAGTATATAATAAATAAGATAGTTATATATTAAATACTTCATTAATTAAAAGAATATAGTATATACAATATTATAAAATTTTTATGTCATTTTCACATTTTATTTTATCCAATAGGAAATTTTTCTTTTTACCACGGTTCAGGAACAATTGCTGTGCCGTTACATATGATTTTGTGGTTCTTACAAATAAATAAATAAATAAAATCTTGGCACAAAAAAAAAAACATTCTATTGATTCTAGAAACATATAGAATACTTATTTTTAATATATATTTACGAACGATTTCGGTTATTCCGGTTATTATAAACGATATTATTTTATTTATACTTTTTTTTATTTATTTTATGAATTTCCATTGATATTCACTGCGCCAGAGAAATGTTTCATGGAATTCTTATGATCATCGAATTCATCGAATGTTCTTTAATATGCATGGAAAAATTTTTTTCATACTTATATGATCTTCATTTTGCTTTTATGAGAAATTTCCACCGAAATTCTCGGAGTGACTTTGAAGATTACTCCGATAATTTGCCATAATAATATGATTAAGTAATACAGTAAAAGCAAATAAAAGCGTTAATTAACATACAAAAATTATTATATCATATGGTCCTTTTAAATTTAAAAGGAATTTAAAATTTTTTTTTTTTTTTTTTTTTTTTTTTTTTTTTTTTTTTTTTTTTTTTTTATGTGTAGAGGATTCTTCTTTTTTTTTGTGTATACAGATACAGTGTGTGTTTAAGGGATTAATATTTTTGCCGATTTTTCTTTTCCTTTAATTTAATAAATTAATCCGACCAAATATATTCTTATTTGAGTTCATTAAACTATTTTAATAAAAAAAAAGAACCTTTCGATTTGAACATTCTTTTTTTTTTAAATAAAAAGTAACTTTCAAAAAATCCAAAAAAATAAATCCATTTTCTATACTTTTTTACTAAAATGATACACAAACTAGAGCGCATGGTTCCTTTATTAAGAATTATAAAAATTTATATTTTGTAAATTATAAATATATAATATATAATATATATTTATTATATATTTTATGAAGTATGATATATAAAATTTCGATAATAAAAAACTTTTTTAATAACGGTTAACTGCGCAAGCAATCACAAGTGATCACAAGTGATCATCACCGATAAAACGTATATATAAAGGTCCAAATTTAACAACTCAACAAACAACAATTTTTTACTCTTTTTTTTTTAACAAATATATTATATTGTACGTAATAACTCTCGTGTAAAAAAATTTACACCCTCTATACACGCATATATACTGTATATATATACTGTATATACATAAAATCAAATTGATATCAATAAATTTCTAAATTTTTTTAAATCTCTCTCTTTTTCATTTTTTTATTTGTCTTTTTTCTTTTCAACTGATAAATCAAGTCTGGAATATGTACCCAACTTATACGCAAATCCGTTCAAACATTGAAACCTTCCAAAATGATAGAATTACACCTTATTCTGATGATATTGAACGAATGGAAAATTTGACGAATTTAAATGTAAATAATTATAATATGACAGCTTCCGAGAACTTCAGTAATACTCAAGATTATAATGTACAAGCTCCAGATTATCAGCAGTCTCATTCATATATTGATGATTCTCATCTTAGAGCGAACCCCGTTTTAAACGTGAATGATTACAATGTGACAGCTCCCCAAGAACGGACCAGCTTCAATGACAGTCGAGTTTATAATGTACAAGCTCCAGTCTATCAGCGGCAGTCTCATTCATACATTAATGATTCTCATTTTAGAGAACAGATCGGCAATGGAAATTACCGAGATTACAATATGCAAACTTCAGCCTATCGGCAATCTCAATCACTCCATTATAATACCGAAAAAGTGAACCCTACCTTAAACATGAATGATAGTCCCCATAAAAAATTTTTATCCGAATATTTCCATTATTTCTCCGTGTCTTCCGTAAAAATTCCGTGAAAATGATACATTCACGGATATCCGTGTTAGCGAGATGAAAATTTCCATGATTTAAGGCTATAAATTCCATGAAAATGATACATTCACGGAAAAAACATGGAAAGATAAAACACGGATCAGATTTTTTACAGTGAGTATTTCTATAAAACGGAATTATCGGGATTATAACGTACAAACTCCATTATATCAATACGCTAATAATCCTCAATTTAATAACGGAATGGATGACGCTTTAAATATAAATGATTACACTGCTATTACCGTTGAACAGACCAGCCATAATAATTACCAAGATTATACCGTACAAGATCCAACTCATCAAATGTTTCATGAGGATAATAGTCAACCTCGCTTTTTCAGTCCAACTAATGATGATTGCGTTTACAAAGTTGAATTTGAAGAGACATCATCCGATATTGTCATAAAAATGTTAAATGATTCATTAATTAACAAAGAAAATTTACAAATTAATGAAAATGAAGTTAATTATTTTACGAAAATAAATATACAAATAGATTTTATAAAATAACATGTAAATTAGTTTCTCCTTACAGTACTATTACATCAGAACAAAAACAGAATCTATACCAATATCTTAATAATCGCTTAATAAATAAATGCTAATTTAGAAGATTTTCTTTTTTTTTCTTCGTCATTTCTCTAAGGAACAATTTTTTTTATCGATCAAATTTCCGGTTTTAAAATCCGAGAAATTTGGTCGTATATGAATATGAAATAATTATATAGAATAGATTTTCTTAAATGTATATTTTTTAATGTAACTATTATAAATATTAAATAAATATTAAAGTGTAATTAATCGATAAATATAAATATAAATAAAACATGTGATAAATTGGAAAAAAAATTTTTTATTTCCTTATTGAATTTCTTGAGAGAACTTCTTTTACATTACGTGCGTTGATCAATAATTGCTCAGGATCAGCTGTAACGTGCATCGGATAAATTTCACCCCGGCATTATTTTTATTATTTCGGTAAAGTACTCTTAAAATTTTTAAGGAACATAAATAAATTTAGTTAGGTTATTGACAAGCAGGATTTCAATTTTTAATAAATTTAAAATAAATTCTTTTGTTGTCTTACATGAAAAAAATTGTTTATCGTCATCATTTTTTGTTGACGTATATTATAATTACAATTCATTAATTGCAAACTGCTGATATTATCTTATACAATATTTGCATCTAATGAAATATTAAAGACATCTTAGATGACAAAAAATAAACAAATTATCAGTCAGGTAATAACTTCAGTCCACATAACCTATGTAAAGAGGCGGTTAATCGTTCATTCTTTTATAATCGCAAAATGATTCTCGAATTTAGGATATTATTTGTAAAGAAACATTTAAAACTTTTGAAACTTTGCCAAAATTAAAGGATTTATTTAATGTTGTAGAATATATAGAATTTATAAAAAAAACTTAAAGGAAATCTTAAGTTTAACAATACCTTTACAACTTCGACTTATATCACGTGATGCCTCAATCTATCACGTGAATGTTGTGTGGCGCGCATGAATTTTTTATTTTTCCACCGTTAAAAAATATTAATTTTTATTTAAAATCTCGGGAATAATAATAAAAACAATAAATAATAAAAACAATAGTAACAAAAATAAAATATAAAAAAATAAAACAAGTCTAAAAATAATAATAATAAATTTTCATAAACATTTGTTTCACTATTGTTGCTACAAATCGTGAGGTTCTTCACAAAATTAATTTCACAAATTATTTTCATCAATAAAATTATCTTCTTTTGGAGTCAAATAATCAAAAAGAAACTGTTTCAAATGAAACTCCAAATTTTCTTTGTGTCTATCGGAAAATTCCTGGTGTCGTTGTTGTTGTTGTTGCTGTCGATGCTCATCTTGCTTTATTTCGACACCATAAACTAATATTTAAATTTAAATACTGAAGAATAAATGAATGTGGAACCATTTCGCAGGCTATTTGGTAAATTCTTTTATCATTCGGTTGTTGAAAATAGAACACAAAAAGATCATTTGAAAAAAGATAATGAGATGAATATAAGCAATTATTTAATAATAATCGAGATACAATTTCGTCAGAAGTTTTTTCTTTACAGACGACATGATAAATTTGAAAATCGTTGCATGGTCTATAAAAGAATGAGAATTCTGACATAACAACATTTTCTTGATTAATATCAATTTTGTCATCATGTCGTTGAATAGAAGGAGATGTTACATGAGACATATTTTCATTTGATTCTTCAATAGTATCAACATTTGATAAAATATTGAAACTATCATCATCGTGAGAAGTAGGAGTTAAAGAACTTGAGTCGGTCATTTTGCGTTTATAGTGTAAGTTGTTTGAAATATGTATTATTTATCAGGATTTATTTATGATGTATATATTATATATTTCTTTTTACAGACGCTATTATGAGACGTCGTATAAATATCGTTGAGATAGATATGATTATAAAATTTATACGAATACGAATATGATATGTAAATAATCTGATTTGTAACACAAGATTTGTAACAATTTTCATTTCAAAACGAAATAAATTGGCACGTGAAATGTTAGTAAATCACTTTTATGGAAAAAATTCAAATATTAATTACTAAATTTAGCTGTATTATCTGTACTGTAACCTCGTTCACTTTGTGAATAAAAATAAACAAAAATAAATAAATTTAGCTGTATTTGGCGTTTTATTGATATTGACGTTAAAAGTTGGCGTTAAAAGTACTTGATGACGATCCTTCAATTTGAATCGTTACACACAACTCCAAACAAACATTGTTTTTTTTGCAACAGTAAGTTTAATTACAGATAAAAGAAATAGTTAAATCCAAATGTGGTTTACAAAATTTTATCAGTTTAGTAAATTTAAATTGTATTATAAGTTTTATTTTTATTTAGCATTTTATTGTTTTTATGATCATCATTATTAATTTCATGTGAGAAAGGAGCAAATTTGAATAACCTTCTTTTAGGCAAATCTCTTGGAAATTTAGTTTAAAACTAGGGTGGCGTCAGGAATCAAATTGGCACGCCTTCTAATATTTTTTCAGTTAATACTAGCAGTTACCCGTTGCTCCGCACCGGGACCAATGAGTTTGTTTAAATAGAAAATTTCAGTATTATAATGTAATACTAAGTAAATTAAAGACGGTTACAGCAGTTTTTTGTTTATAATTAGGAATTTAATATAGGTAATAATTAGTTATTAAAATTAATAAAATAATGTGTATTAATGGTAAACATCGCCTGCTGGGTCTTCGATCATGTGGCAGATTTAATATTTTTGATTGGCCAGATTGACCACATGATCGCGTCATGTTTATTTATCGAATCTAATTTTCATTATAGGTTGAGGTTCGTTTCCTCGGTTCTTTCGGTCTCGAGGTATTTTCTTTTTCTTTTTTTATTTTTATTTCTAACTTACATTCTTACACTTTGTTTCTTACTAACTCTATTTCATTATTTTTAGGTCTTTTAGTCCTTCCGGTTCTGCAATTAAGGTTAAGTTGTTTTTCACTTTACATTTCGTTTCTTATTTTTTTATGTTTCTGTTTCATATTTCGTTTTTCACTACCCTGTAAAAAAAGTCAATCCGTTTTTTATATTCCATATTTTTTCCGTAAAAGGCTCATATTTCCGGAATTAATAACCTTATATCGCGGAATATATCGAATTATTTACATTTTCCGTGAATGGATCCGTGAAAGGCTCATTTTTACGGAGTTTTTACAGAAATAACGGATAAAAATTTTTATAGGGCTAATTTTATTTCATTTTATTAGATCTATTAGTTCTTTCGGTTCTACAATTAATAAAGATATGTTTTTTATTTTTTATTTATTTTTTTTTATTTTGTTTCTATCTTATATTTCGTTTCTTACTACCTTCATTTTTTTTTACTTTATGGTTTATTTTTTACTTGGTTTCCTATCATTACTTTTTGCTACCTAACCTCCTATTATGATCACTTTTTTATTTTTTGTCTCTCATCATTTTTCACCTCTTATTACTTCTCATTATTTCATTCTTTTCGTCTCCCATTATTTTCTATTACATCTTGTCATTTTCCATTATTTCCTTTACTTTCCTGTTTACTTCCCATCATTTCTTTTTGTCTTATCACTCCTTTTCATCTCCATCACTCCTCTTCATCTTCCATCACTTCTTTTTGTCCCCATCACTCCTTTTCGTCTTCCATTACCCCTCTTCATCTTCTCATTATTCCTCTTCATCTTCCCATCGCTCCTTTTCATCTCCCATCACTCCTCTTCATCTTGCCATCACTCCTCTTCATCTCCCATCATATCCTATTTTTCTTTTTTGTTCCTATCCCTTCTCATTACTCTTTTTACTCCCTTTCATCTTCTATTACTTTTCAGTTTTCATTGTTTCACTGTTATTTCATTTTTTTATTAGCATCTTTTTTCTTGATCATTGTAATTTACTTTTCTTTTATTTGTATCAGTGTATCACTTCATTAAAAAATAAATACAGTGATTTTTTTCTTTAAAATCGTAAATGTGTGATTTAAATTTTAATAATAGCAATTAAAATTTCATTAGATAAGATTATTTTGGATAAATATGTTTGCAAAAAAAATTTTAAAATATCTTTGCGATAAAATTTTTAAGTTTAGCCGATAAAATTAACCAAGTTGAAAAAATCAGCCGTCAGCCGATTTAAGCATTATATATTGTACATCATGTGACATATTTAAAAAAAACTCAGGTGACAATCGCCCAGGCGACGTTTAGCAATTCCCAATCATATTTACAATAATGTACAGTAGCTATTTATATTAATGATTTGACGTTTAAGTGTAGAATGAATTCGGATTAATTAAGGAATTGTGAAAAAATAATTATCAATAAAAATTGATTAAACTTTTTAGAAGTATTTTCGAAAAAACTTTAATATTTATGAAAATACTACAAATATTTTTATATTATTATTAATTAATTATAAATTTTATAATTATTTTCTTATTATTATTTTATATTACGTCAATCTTAAACTCATAACCAACTTAGGAAAAATATTTGAATTAAATGTATTAGAATCTGTTCATTTCATTTATTATTATTCTTTTTGATATTCATTTTACTCATTTTACTCGATAAATTATTAATTTAACTAAACCATTTGAATTAAAATCTATATTCAAAAATTTGGTGATTATTTAGATTTTAGAGAATTTCGGATATGGATTTGGTTATAATAATCTATTTATTAAATCATCAATTTCTTCAATTAATTAATTATAAATATTGTAAAAATATCAATTTTTTTTTATCCAGCGTTCAATTTAATTGAAAATCCTAATCATCTTTCTATCAACGTCGGTCAATCCTCCTGATTTTTTTTTAAAAAAAATAATAATTTTGTAAATATATTTAATACAATATTTTATTTCTTTATTTAATAGTAAAAAAAAAATCAAAAAAAAATTGAGGAAAAGTAAAGGATAAAGAAAGAAATCGGTTTAAAAAAGGGAAATTTCCGAAAAAAAAGGTACCGAAAAAAATTTCTGAAAAAAAAAGGACAATAATTCGGGTTAAAAAGAGTGAAAAAAAAAATTTTTTTAAAAAAATAACAATACGATCTAAAAAAAAAGATCGAAAAAAAATTAATATAAAAAAAATCGGTCTTAAAAGACCGAAACAATAGGATTATTTTTTCAGTTTGGGAAAAAAAAATTAAACCTAAACGGAAAAAGAATGAGAAAAAGCAAATTTCTCATTTTGAAAAGAGATGAAAAAAAAAATCGGACAAAAAAAAATTAATAATCAAAAAAAAAAAAAAAAAATTCTAAGATAAAGTTTCATTAACTGAAATTGGATTAGTTGATTGGAATGCACATGGATCGAATATAAATAGATCAGGCGGAGGCGCCCTCATGTTATCTTCTTGACCAGCTTATTGTATAATATATTATGCGGGTCAAGAAAGTAAGTGGTACAGGGTCAAGAAAAGAATTTTTGCGGCGGAGGCATGTCACGGGTTTTAATTATGCATGGGATTTCAAGTTATGCAATTCAAACTATTTATACATGCTAGTCTAAACGTTACGGTTACACATTGCTTTATTATCAATTGTCAGCAACATTTCCCTTTCATTAACATTAAGTTTGATACTCTTAAATAAATTATCATCATCTTGTACTTCTTTAAGATCAAATTTTTGATGTAATTATATTTATATCATGTAAAAAAAATATTTTTTTATAGATGTGCCAATTCTATATCATTTGTCCGATTTTTTTAACTTTAAATGGGAAAATTTGATTACATAATCATTAACATTTGAAATCCCATTTTTTTTTTTTATTTAACTGATAATGGTAAAAGAATATAATCTTTTTTTTAAATTAAAAAAAGTAAAAAACAATTTATTTTATTGATATTATTTTATGATAATAAATTTTTTTTTTCGATAGCTTTCATAGTACTTTTTTTTTTATCATATTAAATAAATTATTAATAAATAATCAATTTAACATTTTGTTACGTACATGATTACATACATGATCGTCATTTTTTTCAATATATATTAACCTGCCATCCGTAGAGAAGCTAACTGCGGATTCAATACTTGAAGCTTGAAGCTTGAAGCTTATACTTAACCTACACTTAATATAAAAATGCTGGAAAAGTTTAAGCTATATTTGGGCAATCAAACTAACCATATATTGAATTTCATGGTTAGTACGATCAACAAAATTATTAATATAATGCTACGATTAAAGCTAGACACATTATACAGGCTTTTCGGCATTCTTATCTCCAAGCTAACTAATGATAACATAACTACTCTTTTGGATTTTTTTATAGGGATTGGTAAATAGATAGGTATTAACCAGGAGTGTGGAGTTTTTTTTTTTTATTTTTATTTTTTTTCATTTTAAGATTTGATATTTTTTTTTAAACAATAAATTTAATTTAATATTTTTTTAAATAAAAGATAATTTTTTTTAATTTTTTTTTTTGGATCATACCGTCACGCGTTTATATTTATTTATAAAAAAATACAAATGCAATATATTCAAACAAAAATATACTAAACACTAACTCCTTTACTAACATACCCTCTCTAACATACCCTCTCCATCTTCCCTAGTTGAGAGATTGAAATAGAATAATGATGTCATTCAGTTTAAGAATGATGATACAATTAAAGAAAAGTTTTTCATTAAACTTTCCTAACGCCATTTTCCTTTATATAGTGATCTGCTGCATATAATTAATATATTGCACGAGTCTAAGCACGAGTCTATCTTATGTTTGTACGATACATGATTTCAGCCTACATATCTTATCCCTTAAAGTGTTTTGCAGCTAAATTTGGCTGCGATTTACCATTGCTCATGTGCCGATCTAAACTATAATACAATGAAATTCCATGGAATCCTCTGCGGAAATCCTGAAAATTCCGCGGAATTTAGAACAATAGCTATCATTTAAGGGATATTTAATCAAAAGTTTTTTTTTTTAATTTTATTTTATTTTATTGGTTTTACGTTCTTATAGAAGAGAAGCCATATGGAAAATAATACATTGTCATTTACATTCCATATTCTTTTGCCAGAGAACATTGAAAGAAATGGACAACCTGTAATTCTTGGCGATGTAAAAGAATTAGGATCCTGGAAAAATCCTATCGTAAAACTTCGTCAACCATTTCCTCAAAATCTAACATATTGGAAATCCGATCCAGTTACCATTTCGGTATCAAATTTTGAAAAAATCCAATATAAGTATGCTATTCATACGTCTAAATCTATGTTATTTGGAGGAGAAGAAAAAATTGAATTTGAAGGAATTGATTCTCAAGACAATCGCACGTTGAATATTGAAATAAATGATCAATTTGATATATGGAAAATGCATGGATTTGCTTTTGTAGACTATATTTATGATTCTATCGAGGCTAATAACTTTAAAGACAAAGTTGTGGAATATCAACGTTTATTAACTTTTCACAATGATCTAACGATACGCGCTTCAAATCCAAAATTTATTATCAATCAAATTAATAATGACCTTAAAGAAAAACGGTTATTCTTATGTATTCTCTTAGGGTATTATGTTTCAAAAAGAGAGGTTTCTCCTCGTGAATTGCCAAAGAATTTCCCATCTAACTTATTGCTTAATGCACTTGAGAATTATAAGCAAGAAATTTTACCTTTAGGCACTAAAGATCAAATGTATACTGCTATCATAACTTTAATCAAGCATAATGCTTTTCAGATGAAATTTGATTGGCTCATTATTTTTAAAATTATGATTGAAGTTGATCCCAATTGTACTTTTATTAAGCATTTAAAAGCTTTAAAATATTCTGATGAAAATTTAGCAAAATTTATTGAAAGATGTAAAATCATTAAAATTTATACTGAGAATATTAAATTAGAATCTTACGTTGTAATCGCAAAGGTAAATTTTGGATTAAAAATTTTTTTGAATTCTGATTTAATTTGATTTTAATTACCCATTTTTTAAATTTTTAGTGGTTAATCCAATTATGTTACGATATTGACTCTCTTTTAAAAATTTGGAATGATGTTCTTATTCATAACGACGAAATTGATTATAGTCTTTTTGAGTGTTTTATTGGACAAATTAGTGATGCTGTTGCCTTAGAATTCTACTTTAGAAGCCTTTCAAAAGATTATCAAGACCGTGTTTCAGGAATTGTCCCAAATCAAGTTATATCTTTACTTTTAAGTCCAAATAAAAAGTGGACATATGAAAATATCGATGCTATTAAAAAATTACTTCACGATAATAATCTGGATTGGCACAAAGATAAAGTTATTCAATCATTGGAGCTAATATCTCAGTCACATACTTTGGAATTATTAAAAATATTTCCTGAAATTTTAGACGATTGGTTCCGTAGTGATTTTTCAGATACCAAAGAGAAAAAGATACCAAAAATTTGTGTAATTTGGTTTAAAAATCTTCTCTCCAAACTCGATACAAGCACAAGTAATAAAAACGAGAGCAATTTTATTTTTTTGGTATTTCAACAATTAGATCTTATGTATCCTTTGCTTAATCAAAGAATTAATATTTGGCGAGATTTAACAGCAATTGCCATAGATAGAGTGAAGAATTGTTCAGAAGATCGAATCTTTGCTGCAACAAAATTAATAGTACAAATAAAGCAAGATGATGTTAAGAAACTATTTGTAGAGATTGTAAAGGACATATTTAATAAGTCTGCTCTACAAACTCATAATCAGTTTTTAAATAAGATACGCATTATTTGCGATTGCGAAACCAGGCCTCTAGACGTTCCAAATATGTAAGTTATTTGTAATAATTTTTCTCCTAAATATTTGTAATGTTTTAATTTTTTTTATTGTTTGTTAATAAATCATTAGGATGAGCGAAGATATTTTATATCATATTATGAATAGATTAGAAAGCCAATCGACTGTATCCAGCTCTTCAGATCATTATTTGAATATTGTAAAGATTAGTAAATTTTGGAATATCATATTACGCGCTACTGGAAGCGTCGCAAAACTTAACTCAAATCCATTTGTTAAAAATATTAAAACGTCAATTAACGAACTTGCTGGATTCCTTCTTGAAAAAACTATTGATGTCCAATTATTGCGACAAATTTTGAAATATGATGACGAATATCTATTTCGACATTTTGATGCGGCTGTTGATAAGAAGAAAGCATTGGGAGACGTAATCATTTCTTGAGATGAAATTGCAAAACTTAGAAAGATATGTAATAATTATCAAAATCAACTCGATGTACTTTCCAAATTTTATAACGGATTTTGTCCAAACGATAAAGTAACAGATGTAGCTGATTATATTCGAGATTTAAAACAACATTTGCAAAATTCAGATAAAACAAAGGTGAAACAAGTGCTCTTATCAGATCATTGGGCATTCCATGAGAAAACTATGGACAGTGCAAGAAATTGCTACAAATTTAATCGATCTCAAGCTTTTCGAAATATCTTCGATTTTTGTATTAAGGAAGACGCTGCTGCAATAAACGTAGAATACATAGCACAAAATTTAATTCCAATCGTTTTTGAAAAGTATAATGCTATGTGTAAACAACTTAAGGATTGGGAAAAGCTGAAATGTTCAGAAACATCTTTGCTTTGGAAAAATGTCACAGATGTTAATTCAGAGCTTGATTTGATGGAAGACTATAAAATTTCCAAAAGTCAAATATTTGTGCAGACCCTTGATTATCTTACAAAAATTCCTCATTGGATCCAACGACTTGAAGAGCTAGAAAGTGTCGTGGAAATGGAATTCTTCAAAGTACCACATGATGAAGATGATTGGCTATCAAAATCAATTGGTATTTTAAAAGATGATTCCGTGAAACTTAGCACCTTGAATAATTTTTTCGATTATCTTGATAAGAATCTTTCTAATGTCAATCAAGATTGTTGGAAATTGATAAAAGAGCTATCAAGCGCTAAAGAATTTTTGAGTTTCTTAAAGAAAATTGCCGAGCATAATATTAAAAATCTGTTTATTGGTGTGGATGACTATTCGGATGAAGGATTGATCCAAGAGGATACTGTTTCCTCTCTCATTCAAGTTGGGCAATATTTATTACCTTTTATGAAGATTAATTATTGGGAAGGTATTACTGGTTTTTTAGCTTCGTTATCAGATGTTGTGAACAAGAATCCTACGTTAGGAAAAAAGATTGCGTTATGTAATAGTAGCAATATGGCATTGCAAAATATGTACAATAATATTCAAAACAGTGAAGAAGTAACTAGAGAGAAAATCAAAAATGCTGTACTTAATGGAACCTTTACATTTACACGTGACCGAAAAGAAGACAAGTGTTTAGTTTCTTTACAATATCCCTCTAAATCTAATGTGAAATATAATCTAAACGAAATTTTAGATTTACGTGGACAGGCTCTTTTGATTGCAAAACCAAAAAATACAAACAACAAAGAGGCAGAAATGTCCAAAGATGTTATGGATAAATTTGTTGCCCAAGTCGATATTGCACAAGAAATAATTAATATAGTATCCATGTTGATACAAATGGGACATTTTGGTTATAGAAAGTTTGAAAATAAATTACAAGGAACGGATAATATGAGAGATTACCTGAAATTTTTAAAGGAAGAACTTAAAAATTGGTGAGTGTTTTTTAATTTTTTTTATCATTATTGCTTTCTTGTAAGAAATTAACGAGTTTTGGTTTTACAAATTTATAGGCAAAATATAGTAGATCGTGCACAACAAAGATGTTTTTATTTAACGTTCTTCCCCGCTTGTCACATTTTAGCATTCTATGATTATTTTACATCAGAAAAATTAGATAAGGGTAATGAAGAAGAATGCAAAATATTGATTAGATTCGTAAACAGTAAAGCACAATTACCATCAACTCGTAGAGATATGCAAAAAATTTTACGTGAATCCAAAAATTATCTTGAAATTCTTACCGAAATTGGAAATGAATTAGAAAGAATTTTTAGAAACGTTCCAAAACAATCTCGTAAACCTAAAGCTGCTGGGCAACGCGTAATGTCAGATCTAGTTAGAAAGGGCGAAATATTCGTCGCTTCTTATACTGACAAAACACGAGTTCCAAATATTATCATGTCATTATATGCTAATCATGGATATTACCCCGAACCGTGGCAACTCTTGATATGTACTTCCTCAACTACAATGGAAGAACTAACTATTTTTATTAAAAGAAGTTTTTATGCATCAAAAAATGGATATGAAATTCACTTATTTTGTATTGTAAATTTGGAATTATTGGAAATTGAATTACAATATAATTTAGCTAACCAAATTAGATCAATGCAAGATCAAAAGGACTATCTTTTAGCACTCATTTTCTGCAGAGAAAATGGAGTCCATCATCGTATTTTAGATCAATTCTCTTCAGATGTTAAGGAAACTAATGGATTAAATAATGATTCAATGAGAGGAATTTATAGAGAATTGTGTCAGAATGTCATACGCGTTTCTTCTGATTTATCAGGACAGGGCAAAACTGAATGGATTAAAGAATATAGTTTCAGAAAAAAGAAAGTTCCTCGTAGCTTTTTAATAAGCGATGATACGCAGTTTGGCAGGCTTGTACGTCAATTCAAAGAATGTAAACTCCGACCTGTTGAAAGTCTGCATATCAATATAGTATCAGCTAACTATCCTGGAGACGTTAATATGTTTTTATTTAAGTTATTAACTTTGGGTATGGTTTCTACAAATGTTGATATAGCTTGTCTGCCTCCATCAGAAACACCCACACATATATTTATCGAAATAGCTTCAACTACAGAACAGAATCTACTTAATTCTCTTCCTATGGCAGGATATTTATTGTTTAATCATATATCTTGGAATATTAAGAATTTGAAAGCCTCTCAAGAAATCAATAGTCCAATTCAGATTACTTGTCATTATTTAAATTTATTGGATCGTAATAATATAGATTCAAAAGAGATCCTCTTCCGGACAGATAAAGCAATTAAAGATCCATTACCAGTAGAACGTTGTCAAAATCTTATTGAAAAATACTTCTTTAATAAAGGCAACAAAGATACTTCTTCATTTAGATTTGTTGAAATATTTATTAATGTACTCGCAGATCAATTAGTTCGATTTTCATCAAATCAATTCTTTACTGTAGATAATCTCAAATTAATGGTAAAAGAAACTAACATTAGAAATCTTATATTAAGAACCTTAATAGATGTTTCAAAAGATTTTGCAACCATATCTATTAGAACAAAAGAGGCACAACTAGAATCTACAAGTGCTATAGATGCTGATGATGGAAACGCTCGTCTTGGTAAAATTGTTCAATGGGACGACTTAAATCATCTTATAGTATTTTTCAATTCTCAAATTCCTGATATAATATCAGCTTTATATCGTGACAGAAATAAAGTTCATAAAAATATAAAGACTTTGTTAAAAAGTCAAGTAATTGGTAAACAAACGAAATGGGAATTAGATGATTATAATTCGATGTCTTCAAAAGCTCTTTTATTAAAGTTAGAATATTTGGAACGAAGATCAGATCTTCCTGAATATGCTTTATCTGGTGATAACTTAATAAAGATGGTCTTAATTCTTTTAAGAGCACGTGCAAACATTCCGGTCATAGTTTGTGGTGAAGTAGGATGTGGCAAGGTGAATATGTTATTTTTCATTATATATGTTACTTTTTCAAAAAAATAAAAATAATTATTAAAATTTTGTTTCTTTTATAGACAAGTTTGATCTCTTATCTGGCCTTGATGATTGAAGTTCAATTCCAGGCACTTTTCCTTCACGCCAGAATCAATGAAAAAGCTATTGTGATGTTCATGAATGATTCTTTAGAAAAAGCAGAAAAAGGCGAGATTTGGTTATTTTTTGATGAAATTAATACTTGCAATTATATAGGTTTACTCGCTGATTTAATATCCCATCGAATGTTTAATGGGAAGCCAATACACCCAAATATTCGTTTATTCGCTGCTTGCAATCCATACCGTCTTCATGCGAAAGCTCAAAGTGAAGCCGGTTTGACAAATAGAGTTAAAAAATTCGAAGAATGGAGTCATCTTGTTTATCAGGTCAAACCACTTCCTGACCAAATTTTAGATTATGTTTGGGACTACGGTATTCTGAAACCAGATGATGAATACAGATATATTCAAATAATGGTTGAAAAAGAATTAAAAACTTTAGCACACCCTGTATTTGCAGAACTTTTATTTGCTTCTCAAGAATTCATTCGTAAGGTTGAGGAACGATATAGTGTGAGCTTACGTGATGTTAAACGAGCTATAAAATTAGTGAAATTCTTTAATAATTCTCTTCAAGATCGTCCAGTTTGGAAGAAAGAACATACATATCCACCACCTGGTAATCCAACAATAAGGATTAGGTCTTATGTTCTGGCACTTAGTCTTTGTTATCATTTTCGTTTATATGATCAAAATTTATGCAAACAATATCGTAGTGAAATGGGGCAAATATTACAAAATCACAAAGAGTATATAGGGGAGCATATGTTTTCCAAAATTATTCGCGAAGAACAAAAAGATTATATTAACAGGATGCAATGTCCACCTAATACGGCATATAACGAAGCTTTATTAGAAAATGTTTTGGTCATTATCGTATGCATTTTGACAAAAATCCCTCTGTTTCTTATAGAAGCATCGGGCTCTTCAAAATCTTTAGCAGTTCGTCTTATAAGTTCGAATTTACGTGGTTCTGATTCAAGTGATATGTATTTTAGAAAATTAGCACAAGTTTACTTAATTCCACATCAAGGCTCTTCATCTTCAACTTCTGAAGGTATTATAAAAGTTTTTGAGAAGGCAAATAAATTTCAGAAGACAACTTCCAAACAATTTCCTGTTGCTAGTGTTGTTTTACTTGATGAAGGTAATTTTATTATTTTCTTATGGTCTTTTTACATTATTAAGTTGTTCATATCATTTATTATTCTTTTTATAGTTGGGTTGGCTGAAACAAGTCCTTTCAATCCATTAAAAGTACTTCACTCTTTGCTTGAACCAAGTTATCCAGATACAGGGCCAACTGTTTCAGTGATAGGAATATTTAATTGGCGCTTAGACATCAGTAAAAGTAGTCGTGCATTACTTGTTCAAAGGTACAATTTTTTTAAAAAATTTGATATTTATATAGTAATTTCACAATTTTACAACTTATTTATAATTTTCTTATATCCTCTATACAGACCACAATTTAATTTGAATGATTTAGTCGATACTGCCGAACGTTTATTAAATACTAGAGTTATTGGACAAAGATTAGTTTTAGAACCTTTAGCTAAAGCATATGAAAAAAATGGTCAAACTTTGTCTAACTTTCACGGCCTTCGTGATTATTATGCATTGGTGAAGCGTCTTTCATTAAACGAAATGACTCCGGGGAATGTTCAAATGGCACTAGCTCGTAATTTTGGAGGAACCGAGAATCATGTCAAATTATGTAATCAATATTTTGGAAACGTTCTAAAGATGTTTAATAATCATAAGCCATGGATATATGAACAAATTCCAGTCGGACAATTAATTGATTCAAATTTAAATGATTCTGATGCACGCCATTTAATGGTTATCAGTAAAAGTGATTCAATTGTAAATTTGCTGACTTATCAGTTAAGGAGGAGAGATTTGGATCCTGTTATAATTCTAGGATCACAATTTCCTGACGATCAAGAAGATTACTATTATAGTGTTTTGAGGAGAATCATGGTTAAAAATTTAATTTTCAACTCAAAGAATTTTTTTTCCTAGTTTAATATGCTTATTTATATTAAAAGTCAATATATCATTTTAGATGTGCGTTGAAGCAGGCAGACCATTAATTTTAACAGATTTAGAAACAATTTATGGTAATTATTCTATTTGCTATCATAGAGATTCTAATAATCAAGTAAATAAAAAATTTTTTTTCTATTTCAATAGGGAGTCTTTACGATTTATGGGATCAAAATTATATTGTGGTGGGAAATAAAGATAATGTCAAATACTTTACGAGAGTTGCACTTGGTGCATATTCCAACCCTATGCTGTAAGTAAAATTATGAAATTTATCATTCATATTTTATTATTACAAAACATTTTAAATAATAATAAATTTTTAGTTACGTTTCTCCGAATTTTAAATGTATTCTTGTTATGGATGAGACTAAATTGGCTTTGGCTAATCCTCCACTTCTTAATCGATTTGAAAAACAAAGAATGTCGATTAATGACTTACTTGATGATAAGCAAAAATTACTTGTTGAATATTTAGACAATTGGACAAATCAAATTACAACTTTGGTTAAGGCTAATTCAGTGACTGGTTTACATAATAGATTCACCAAAGAGGATTTATTCATTGGATTTGATAAAGATGAAACTTTACAAAGTTTAATGTTTTACATTACAAAGAATAACCTTGAAGCTAATGATAATGAGATTTTAGAAAAATGTAAAGAATCATTAATTGCAATAGCTTCTGCTGATGGGATTATAAGAGCAGAATTATCAATTTTAGAACAAGATGAAGTTGATCGGTGGAAACATGTTTATTTCAATCAAAATCATAATTGCCTTTCCAATTATTTTGACGCTTTATTTGGTCTGTTTGATCCCGAAGGACAATTAGTAATTATAAATACATTTTCTAAGATTTACACAGATTTCAAATCTAGTTTGCAAGATTATTTGAGATATCAAGCGCATAACTTGTCAATCATTAAGACCGAAGTTCAAATATCAAAAATAGTAAAAGATTTCTTTTTTGAATCAATGGATCAAGTTTTAATCCTTCAGTGTGATATTAATACTATTAATATTAAATGTGTCAAATTAGCGAAGTATATTATTGAACAGTTTCGAAGCGAATTTTTGGCCAAAAAAGAAGCATATGAAATAAATATGCCTATTAAGCATGCATGTATAATATTTCATATTCGACGAGATTATGAATCAAATTTAATAAAATCCAATTTCATTTGTGGCTGGAAACAAATTACTATTGAAACGTTAAAATCACAAGAGGCACCGTTAATGGATTTTTTGGATAAGCCTTTATATGAAATAATTAACTCTGAATTTTTTGAAAAAATAGTTGGTTCAACAAAGCCATTTGAAAAAATATTGAAAGATGAATTATTATGGTGCTTATCATGTATAAAATATCAACATTCCAATGTAAATTATATCAGGTATGTTAACTTTATGTCTCACTAAAGTAGATTATTTATAATATTACTAATTTATTGTATAAATTTCATTTTTGTAGTACGTTGAGTAATCAAATTTTAAGCAATTTGATTTTTGTAAATTGTATTAAAACTAAAACTTTTGAATGGGTTTTAGAAAATTGCAAAAATTGGCAATATGAAGTAGTTTTAGATAAAACGTATTTATCAAAATTTACTTGCTTATCACTGGCTTTACAAGATTATATAAGAATAATTATTAAACAGACTGTTGCTAAAATTATATATTCACTCGAAAATTTATCAGCATTAACTACATTTTTCAATTATAACAATAAGGAATCTAAAATAAAAACTGAATTATCCGATTTATGGAAACATTTCTTTATGGATAATACAACAATCAATATTAATAACTTATGTGAACCGAAACCTTCTATATATAAAATATCACACTTAATGATTAATGATCTTGAATTTCCTTTTTCATACTATTTCTTGGATCAAATTAACTTCTATAAAAAGTTATATTATGAAGAACTGGATATTTTAAAACAAGTTTTAGAAAATGATGATGGATTAATTGAAAATCATCTTGACGATTTTAAAAACAATTTGATTTCTATATATCCGAACTTTGAATATTTGCAAAAATATTCGGAGTTGTATTATAATGATTTTATTAAAATTAATTTATCAATTTATTCAACGAAATTGGATTTTATTTTAAGACATTTAATTGGAACTGAAGATAAAATTGTAAACCCATTTATTCTTCATATTTATTGGTGGAAATATGCTGCAGAAATTTTAATTCAATTAAAATTGGTTGAAACATTTCCAGATCTTATTACAAAGGCTCAGAATGATTTTATTGTATATGGTAAACTTGATCGATTTCTTTTCAATGAATCAATTAACTTGATTTTAAAAAATATATGTGATGATAAACCATGGAAACAAGATATGGATTTCATTTCATCCATATATTATAAAATCAATGATTCAAAGAATTTTTCAAACTTGCACTTATTATTTATATGTAATGATTTATTAAAAATTAATACAACTCCACTAGAAAAAGTCAAAGAAATTATTAATTTAGGAAAATCCACCAAAAACAAAGAAATTATTACAACTGAAATTATCAATTTAGTATTTAGTAATTTAGACAATAACAATAATGAAATTCCTATTACATCATTTATTAAAAGAAGCCTTAACCTTATTTCTTTGGAATCAGAAATTCGTTTAACTCTTTACAAACATATATTTTCACAATATTCTTTCAAACTAATGAATAATGGTATAATTGAAAAAATATTTACTACTGAAATCCAACAAAACAAACAAATATTTTTCATATTAATTAAGAATTCTAAAAAAGCTTTACAATTTTCAATTAGATTGAAAACTATTAATGATAATATTAATGACATCAACTCAAATATGGCTTGGTCTTGCTGTGAAATAATTCAATCAATTTTCAATCAATTTGAATTAAGTGAATTGTTACCTTATTTTAAGAATTCAATTGAATCATTTACAAATCAAGAAGATTTGCTTTTGCAACAAATAACTTCAATTGCATTTTTAAAAGAATTTATAAATAAATACTGGAAGAATTACTTTCAAAAAGATAATTCTTTATCTAAGTCATTAATTAAAGAAATTAATAATGTTATGAAAATCAGTGTTAATCTATTTATGCATTCAATACGATCTTATTTTATGCTAATTTTATATCAGCAAAGTTCTTTTGATATAAAGCAACTCGAAATATTAAAGAAAGAGTTTACATTTTTTGAAAATTTCACAAATATAGAGTCAATTACAAATATGGAAATGTATTTTCCTCCTAAACTTTGGAAATCAATCATAAAAGTGAATTTTAAAGATTTTCATACATATTATAATAATAATTTGGATAAATATCCTTTACTTTCAGTATTTTTTAAACATAATAAGAACTTAAATTTCATTAAACATCTTCGTCCAATTATTAGATTTGTAAAAATTTTAAGCTTTAAGCTTGAATATCATTTAACTAAAAAAACAGCTCAAATCATGACATTTCATGAATTTATTAAAAAAGAATCTGCAGATGATAATGAATATGTCAATTTAAAATCTTTATTTGAAGAATTTGCTATTAGTTGGAATTATATTATTAGCCATATTGATCAATATCAATCTGAAGAATTACTTAATAAGCCACATATGAATCTTGAACTTCCTGTAATTTTTGGATTAGTTGAGCAAAAAAATAATGGAATTTACTTATGTGCAATTTTAGACTTTTTAATTAAATTGCACAATGAATTTTTAGATGATATTATAAATATTCCAATTGAAGAATGTAAAAGCCTTAACTTTATAAAGAATTTGTCTTGGAATTATTTAAATTCTAAAATGTATTTTATTATATCTACGGTAGCACAAGCACAAGATGATAATTTTATTAATTATGAGTGGAATGATAAGATTTTAAAGTATAATCAAAGAAATATGGGTATAAAGGGAAATGTAAACTTTATATTTGATTTACAAAAAATCGAAATGAAATTAGCAAGAAAATTAGTTCTTGATAAAGTTTATTTTAAAATGGAAAATAATCAATTTTATTTAAAAAACTTTTCATTCAAATATGAATTATTTCATAACTCTCCAAAAATTCTTTTTGATATTAAAAAAGTATTACAACAAGTACCTATCCCGGGAGATAAAATTCTAATGATATTGACATTCTTTCAGCAATCAAATTCTTCAATAATTTTAAATAGTTCAACAAATTTAGTTAATCTATCTGATTTACTTTTTCTTTTTGAAATAATGCTCTGTTTTATTAAAGAATTATCAATTCAAAATAATAATATGCTTATTTTAGATTTTGTTGACCAATGGTTGAAATTAGCAAGATATAATATAGCATCTATAGATATACTTAAAGAGTTTTCTTTAAAACATATTATTGCATATTATGTATTAATTGAAGAACAAGTTGCTAATTCAATAATTCACAATATAGATGATAAATTTAAAATTCAATTAGTGCAGCAAATGAAGGATTCAATCAATAAGGCTGTGAGTTATAATAGTCAAAATCAACAACTTATTCCTGCTAGGGCATTGGTTCTTGCTTTGAAAAGATTTATTTATAGATTTTTATTAGTTAATTCTAATATTGAAAATCAGAATTTAAATACATATATTTTGGATTTCACTTTAGATTTATGGACTGATGATATTAAACAAGAATTGATTAAAAAATTGTTTCCTACTTGTTTATTAGTATCTCATGCTTATAATGCTTACACATTTATTGTTAATGAAATTGAGGTATGTATTTAACAGATTTATATTGAGTTTATTTTTAAAATAATTATTTTTAATATTTTATTAATTATTACAATGAAGGGAGAAGGAAATAATGAAAGTTTTGCATCGGCATATTCATTAACTGCAAGAAAAAATTTGATTAAAAAATTTAAGAAGTTTACAAGTTAAACAGTACTTTTACTACCTCTTATCAAATTTATTACTTTTGTATATATATATTCGTTGTATTAATTATATTTAAATAAAGTTTAATACACAGTGAAATTCGATAAACCGGATCTGTCGGTTCCACTAAAAATATTTGGTTTATCAGGATATCCGGTTTAGCGAAAAAATTTTGATATATTAAAAATCTATTATACTGAATTTTTATAAAATTTTCATGCTAATAAAACTAATATACACTATAATTTAATTTTTTCATCTTAGTTTTAAGTCATAGAGGTCATGAAAATGAATATAAAATATTTTAATTGAATATATAAGTAATACATAACTTCAGCCGGAATTAAGATTTTTATAATTCTGACCAAAATTAAGATTTACCGCATCACATTGCTTAAATTTTATTGGTTCATGATCACGTGATCCAGTTTGTCGAATCATTTTTACTATAGTTGGTTAGAAAATTGATCCGTTATATCGAATATCGAGCTTTTACTAGTAAACTCCGGTATATCGAAACTATTTTAATATACGTAATTTGGTTCCAGCAAAAAAGTCCGGTTTAGGCCCAAATCCGGTTTATCAAAGATCCGGTTTATCGAATTTCACTGTGTATTTGGAATAGGATTGATGGTTTCATAGTAAACTGAAAAAATCTTATTTTCATGTTGAGCTTTTTTGATATTGAGTAAATTGAAGGGTTTTTTTTATTGAAAAACGTAACTTTGATCATTAGAGCCACTGTTTCTAGGTATTTCTTATATCGCTAAGAATTCAATTAGAACGTTACTTAAATTAAGATATATCTCTTTTGTTATTTATGTGCTAATTATGTCTTTACAACTTATTGTGCTACAACGATACATTAGGGTGTACCATCAAATAATTAAATCAAAACATATGTAAAGTATCATAAAAAATTACTAGTTTTTTGATCACTATAATTAATAAAATAAACTTTATAAGAAACTTCATATTAAAATAACTCATTCCCACTATTTAAGTTTCAAATTCTGCAAGAATATCCAAAACAGCTGTCTTTTTCGTTTAATACCTTTATTTTTTTCAAAGAAGGCTATCTGCGTTTAGAACCAGCTTTCTTAGTTAATAATAAAACTTTTTTCTTTACTTGTTTTTTAAAAAAAAATCGAGGTATTACGTTATTCTTTACTAAGTTATCGTGTATTTTTTTGTCTTTTAGTATTGCATAAAAGCTAATAATACATGATTTACCGAGTTTCCGAGTCAGATTTTTTTCACGGGAAATTATGAATCAAGAAATTACAACAATCGAAACACCCCAGCCAAATGATCGGCATAGTTTCTAAGCTAAGTGGGCGTGCACTACATCCTAGCTTATAAACTGCCCATGGGCCAGATTAGCCCACGAGATCTGATTGGTCCAAACAACTTACCAACATCTAATTACAAATAAGGCAAATTTATAACTTTTGACCGGATATTTACTTATAAACTCATGGTCAAGGATTGCATTAATGTACATTTTGTACCACCTTGTAACTATAAAAAAGTCAAAAATTTTTTTAAGGTTACACATTAATTTGGCCAGAATTAAGATAATTTCGCCCAGCAAAATTTGGCCGGAATTATAAAAACGGACATTTATGTCCGTTTTTGTAAATTTGGCCAGCATTATGAATGTAAATATTTTAACTAATTATTCAGTAATCATAAATAAATAAATTATATTTTGTTGTCTTTGTCTCATCAAAATATGCTAAATAGTGGAATTTCTATTATCAATAAATAAAAGTTATTAGCATTTATAAATATTTAAAAATATAAAAAATTATTTCAAGAAAATATTAATATTTTATTATTTATTTATTAATCCTAAAGGTATAAAACTGCTACCATTTAAAATATCTCAAAAAAACAATCCAACAAGCTATATATATTTTATCTTTCTATTTGTAATTACTTGATTTCAAGCTAAAGCAGTTTAGCTTTCAGCAATTTAATGTAAATATTTAATCAGATAATAGACATTTGTTTTTTTTTAAATCAGAATACTAGATATTGTTTTATTATTTATTTAATATATAAAAGTTATATGAATATTGTGTTTTATATTTAAATATTATATGAAAATTTTGTAAATGTTATTTGGCATTTAAAAAATTGGTTTATTGAAAAAATATTGACTTTTGGTTTTTTTATTTTTAAAATTGCCAAAAAATTGGATCTTTCAATTATTAGTATATTAAATATATGTGGAAGTTACATATATAAATATACCTACTATCTAGTATTTAGTAGTAAATTAAATATATGTGAAAGTTACATAAACATATTGGTATTTAATGTAATTTGGTATTTAAAAAAATTATTTTATTAATTAAAATATTTTTTTATTATTAGATACAAATTATTTTAAAAATTGTCAAAAAATTAGATTTTTTAATTATTAGTACATTACATATGCAATTTAACAATTGAAAAATTATTTTATTAATAGGCCATTGATTTTATTTTAGTTTTATTCTTTTTTTTAATTAGATATAATTTATTTTAAATATTATTAGAAAATTAAATGATTTGATTCTTTTAATTATTAAACATATCTATTTAATGGAATTTAATATTTAAATTATTTTATTAATATAAAACTTAATTTTTTTTTATTTTTATTTACAGTATTTTTTTCTTTTTTTATTTTTATTTATTTTTTATTAGATACAAATTATTTTAAATATTGTTAGAAATTGGATCAACAAAATCATTTATTAAAAAAATTTGGATTTGCGAAATGTACTGATAAACATTTACTGCAATATTTGCAAATCCAAATTTTTTTAATAAATGATTTTGTTGATACAATTTCTAACAATATTTAAAATAATTTGTATCTAATAAAAAAAATAAAAATAAAAAAATAAAAAAATACTTTAAATAAAAACAAAACAAAAATTAAGTTTTATATTAATAAAATAATTTTAAATATTAAATTCCATTATTAAATAGGTATGTTTATCTAACTTCCATAAATATATAATGTACTAATAATTAAGAATCAAATCCTTTAATTTTCTATCAAATTTTAAATAATTTAAATCAAATAAAAAAAATAAAATAAAATTAAAATAAAATCAATGTTAATTGTTAAATTACATTAAATAGATTAAATAAGTATGTTTATTTAACTTCTATAAATATATAATATATTAATAATTAAAAGAGCCAAATAAATCATTTAATTTTCTATTAATTTTTAAATAATTTGGATTAATAAAAAAATAAATAAAATCAAAATAAAATGTTAATTGCTAAATTACATTAAATAGATTAATAAATAAGTATATTTATTTAACTTCCATAAATATGTAATGTATTAATAATTGAAGGATTTAAATTTCTGACAATTTTTAGATCTAATAAAAAAGTAAATAAAAAACAAAAAAATTAATGTTTTATTTAATAGCATAATTTTTAAATAATAATTAGAAGATTTAATTTTCTGCATTCATTTTTGAAATAATTTGTATTTAATAGTAAAAAATAAGAACAAAAAATCATTTTTAAATGTTAAATAACTTAAATTTACAATAAAAAAATTTTTTTTTGGTTAAAATATACCGAATTGCTAAAAGTTAAATTGCATTAACTTGTTATCAAGTAATTGTAAAAAAATAATACACAGCTTGTTGGATTGTATTGAGATGTATTAAATGGTAGGAGTTTTATACCTTTAGGATTAATAAATAATAAGATATTTACATTGTTTGAAAAGAATTTTTTTTAATTCTTAAATATTTCCAAATGCCAATAACTTTCCATCTATTGATGATAAAAACCACAATTTAACAATTTAACATGTCTTGATGAGACAAAGCTAACAAGTTATAATTTATTTTTTCTATGATCACTGGATTATGATAAATTGATGCAATTTATAATATTTGCATTTATAATGCTGACAAAATTTACAAAAACGGACATTAATGTCCGTTTTTACAATTCCGGCCAAATTATGTCCGTTTTTATAATTCTGGCCAAATTTGCAAACGGACATTTATGTCCGTTTTATAATTCCGGCCAAATTTTGCTGGGCGAAATTATCTTAATTCTGGCCAAATTTGAAAATTTTTTTGCCTTTTTTATAGTTACAAGGTGGTACAAAATTTACATTAATGCAATCCTTGACCATGAGTTTATAAGTAAATATCCGGTCAAAAGTTATAAATTTGCCTTATTTGTAATTAGATGTTGGTAAGTTGTTTGGACCAATCAGATCTCGTGGGCTAATCTGGCCCATGGGCAGTTTATAAGCTAGGATGTAGTGCACGCCCACTTAGCTTAGAAACTATGTCGATCATTTGGCTGGGGTGAATCGAAACTAAGGCTTTCTGTTGGCTCAAATTTATCTGAAAATATTGACAAGTCCAATATTAAAAAGGTCCGGCAACAAAGAAACCGACCATTGTGCAAGTTATATTTGAAAAATAATACAAATATAATTTCACAAGATTCCAAACCTATTATTTGACGAGTATTTTTCTAAAAAAAAAAAAAATTCATTATATTTTATTTATAAAATACTAGCCGTCACCTATCGCTTCGCACCGGACCAATGATTTGTTTAAATGAAAAAATTTAGTATTATAATGTAATACTAAGTAAATTAAAGATGGTTACAGTAGTTTTTATTTATAATTAGGATTTAATATGGTAATAATTAGTCAACAAAAAATAATAAAATAACAGTAATTTAATATTAGAGTGTAGAATGAAATTCGGATTAATTAGGAATTTTGAAAAAATAATTATCAATAAAAATTAATTAATATTTTAGAAGTATTTTCGGAAAAACTTTAATATTATGAAAATACTACAAATATTTTTATTAATTAATTATAAATTTTATAATTATTTATTATTTTATATTACGTCAATCTCAAACTTATAACCAACTTAGGAAAAATATTTGAACAATTAAATGTATTAGAATCTGTTATTTCATTTATTATTATTCTTTTGATACTCATTTTACTCGATAAATTATTAATTTAACTAAACCATTTGAATTAAAAATTTCGGATATAGATTTGGTTATAATAATCTATTATTAAATCAACAATTTCTTCAATTAATTAATTATAAAATATATAAAAATATCAATTTTTTTTTGATTTTTATGAATTTGAAAATCAAACTATTTATCCAGCGTTCAATTTAATTGAAAAAATCTTACTCATCTTTCTATCAACGTCGGTCAATTTTCCTATATGTTATATTGATTTTTTTTAAAAAAATAATAATTTTGTAAATATTTTAATATAATATTTATTTTTATTTAATAATAAAAAAAATTGAAAGAAAAAGAAAAAAAAATTTTAAGAAAAATTTGGGTGAGGAAAAAGGATAAAGAAAGAAATCATTTTAAAAAAGGGAAATTTCCGAAAAAAGGAATCCGAAAATAAAAAATAAGTACGAAAAAAAATTCTGAAAAAAGGACAATAATCCGATCCAAAAAGAGCGAAATTTTTTTTAAAGAAATATAACAATACTGTCTAAAAAAAAAGATCGAAAAAAAAATAATAGGGATTATTTAATAAAAAAAAAAAATTTTCAGTTTGGGAAAAAAAATTAAACCTAAACGGGAAAAGAATGAGAAAAAACAAATTTTTCGGTTGAAAAAAAAAATTAAACTGAAAGAATAAAAGGGAGAAAAAAAAATTGGACAAAAAAAATTAATGATCAAAAAAATAATTCCGATTAGATCGAATAGTTTTTGACCATAAATAGATCAAGCGGAGGCATGCCACGGGTTTAATTATATGGCATGGGTTTCAAGTTACACAATTCAAATTATTTATACAGAGACTAATCCAAACGTCAGAGAAATTTTTTAGTTATATAGATTTATTGCAATAAACCATAACCAAATTTATATACATTTCAAATACTAAGAATTGCAAAATATACAAATTAAGAAACACATACAAATGTAACAGTCATAATTTTGCTATAATTTTTGCATATACAGTATCCTTAATAAATATTTTATTAGTTGTATTTCAGTATATCATAAAAAAATCAATAACAAAAAAAGGTCTTAACGGGGAAAAAATGTTTATATAAAAAAAATTACGTAAAAAAAATGGGTTTAGTCTATAAAAAAAAATATAACAACATACATATGATCTAAACAATGTTCTAATTTCGGTAACAATATTGATGATCTGCAATTTGGAATTCATACCTAAATAATCTAGAAAATAAAGACTTACGCTAACATGGAATAGATTACCAGGCGCAAGCAGAAAATATATTACACAATTCAAAACTATTTATACATGCTAGTCTAAACGTTACGATTTTTTTATGTATTTTTTAGTTATATAGATTATTTGTAAAGAAACATTTAAAACTTTTTGAAATTGATAATGATCGATTATCATGCATATCTTTAGTACATCCATTACATTCAAAGTTAAAGTTTTAATCCACCGTTAAAAAATATGAATTTTTATTTAAAATCTCAGAAATAATAATAAAAACAATAAATAATAAAAACAATAGTAACAAAAATAAAATATAAAAAAATAAAACAAGTCTAAAAATAATAATAAAAAATTTTCATAACATTTGTTTCACTATTGTTGCTACAAATCGTGAGGTTCTTCACAAAATTAATTTCACAAATTATTTTCATCGATAAAATTATCTTCTTTTGGAGTCAAATAATCAAAAAGAAACTGTTTCAAATGAAACTCCAAATTTTCTCTGTGTCTATCGGAAAATTCTTGGTGTTGTTGTTGTTGTTGCTGTCGATGCTCATCTTGCTTTAGTTCGATACCATAAATATTTAAATTTAAATACTTAAGAATAAATGAATGTGGAACCATTTCGCAGGTTATTTGGTAAATTCTTTTATCATTCGGTTGTTGAAAATAGAACACAAAAAGATCATTTGAAAAAAGATAATGAGATGAATATAAGCAATTATTTAATAATCGAGATACAATTTCGTCAGAAGTTTTTTCTTTACAGACGACATGATAAATTTGAAAATCGTTGCATGGTCTATAAAAGAATGAGAATTCTGACATAACAACATTTTCTTGATTAATATCAATTTTGTCATCATGTCGTTGAATAGAAGGAGATGTTACATGAGACATATTTTCATTTGATTCTACAATAGTATCAACATTTGATAAAATATTGAAACTATCATCATCGTGAGAAATAGGAGCTAAAGAACTTGAATCGGTCATTTTGCGTTTATAGTGTAAGTTGTTTGGAATATGTATTTATTTATCTGGATTTAATTATGATGTATATATTATATATTTCTTTTTACAGACGCTATTATGAGACGTCGTATAAATATCGTTGAGATAGATATGATTATAAAATTTATACGAATACGAATATGATATGTAAATAATCTGATTTGTAACACAAGATTTGTAACAATTTTCATTTTTTTTTTTTTCAAAACGAAATAAATTGGCACGTGAAATGTTAGTAAATCACTTTTATGGAAAAAATTCAAATATTAATTACTAAATTTAGCTATATTATAAACAATAAATTAAATTAGCTGTATATTGGCGTTTTGGCGTTAAAAAGTTGGCGTTAAAAGTACTCGATGACGATCTTTCAATTTGGAGATGGATTTAATCGTTACACAACCTCCAAATAAATTTCTTTTAGCTATTTCTAATTTGAACATATTTACATTTTAACATATTTATGTTTGGATAAATTTGAATCCAGCCCCTATGTGCGATGCTTAAATAAATCTCGCCTTTATTCCAAAAAAGGATATTTTATATGCTGATCATTTAATTCTGGCCAGAATTAAATACAAACAACCCTTTCAATATTTGTTGACCGTGTCACCGTGTCCACAACCTCATCCACCGATACCAGATACTTCTTTTCCTCCTGTTTTAATATCCTGCTGGTTCGAAATCTTGGATTCTGGAAGTTAATTTTTTGGATTGTTAAATTTTTTTCGACCCAGGCCTTCCATTTCTATTAACTTCCGAACCGTCTCCTTTAATTAATCTTCATCTCTGAAATTAGCTAAGAAGACCCTCTGTTTGCCGAAATTTAGCCGTCGTAACTGTACCCATTTTTTCGTATATCCGTTAAGAAACCGATTTTATCATTTTGAAGGTCTTTCTTATTATTATACCGCTAATGTGAGTTCAGCTGGAACCATCGACCTTGTATCAATTTGCCTTTTATTATGTAATCTATTCGCCATTATTTCTTTTTAAAACGTTCCTCTTGAAATTTAGTTAAATTGGTGCTGGCCTTAACTGTTTGGTACTTTTTTTGACATTTAATATTATACGATTTGCTTACTTTAAATAACTGCTGGTTTCACTTTAATCAAGCGAATAATCAAACTTATTAACTTCTTCACGTATGTTTCCGAAACTTTTAAGAATTAGAATAGGTTAAAAGGTCATAATATTAATTCGATCACAATTTTTAAACTATGATAATGCTAATTTGTAACTAATGAAGTAATCAACAATTTAAGCTACCTATAAACAAAAAGTATTTTATGAATTTTTGTGTGTATTTATGTTTTTAAAGTCATACTTACCGTTATATATAATTATAGATAAAAAGAGAAATTATCCGGGTGCCATGGTGGTATAAACAAAAAGTCCTCTCGTCTAACTGAAATATGTTAAAATACTTATGTAACGTTCTAATTTAATTCTTAGCGATATAAGGAATACCTAGAAATAGTGGCTCTCGTCCTAGATGTGGGTAAATAATCAAAGTCACGTTTTTCAATAAAAAAAACCTGAATTTAATATTTATTATTAATATCAAAAAAGCTCAACATGAAAACGAGATTTTTACAGTTTACTATGAAATCCATCAATCTTATCTCAAATTTTAATAGCTTAAACTTTATAATCAAATTTTTCTTGCAGTTAATGAAGATGCAGATGCAAAAATTATTTTTTCTCTCTTCATTGTTTCCATTTATTATTAATTAATCTATATAATTAAAGAAATTGGTGTGTAACTGTAACGTTTAGGCGAAGCGTGATTCGGCTGTGTCTGATCTATTCCATAATTATTATGGTTTGAATGATTTGATTGGCTCAAATTTTAATCGGATATTTTTTTTGCTAATTGACGAAAAAAAGCTTAATTTGTTTTTACTAATCATGTTTCATCTTCGGCCATTCAGCTTTTGACGCGATCAGTTGCAGCAGATTGATTACCGTAGTTATCCGAACGTTTTTCTAGACTAGATCTTTTTTAAACTGAATCAATTTTTATTTAATAAATAATAATCGAGATTTTTAATAATTTTTATTTTCGATTTTTTTTTAAATCTGAATTTTAATATTTTTATCCTAGTTTGTTTCTCTTTATAATAATCTATACTAATATACTTCTATGTTATTTTTATACATATATTTTTTATGTATGAGTATATTATCGTTATTATTTATTTCGTCTTTTTAATTTCTAAAATCCATAGAAGTAATAGATTTCACTAAACTCAACCGAAGTACTCATTTATTATATTAACTTGCTCTCCACATGATTAATTTTACTAATAATATTAACAATTTTACATTAATAATTTGTAGATAACAACTAAAGAAAATTTACAGGTCGGATTGACGCTGCAGTCCTTACATACAGTAAACATGATTTTTCTATTTTAATAAGTTTTTTTCTATTTTTTTTCTTTTTTTTCGTTCTTTCACCTCTTTCTTAAGGTTTGGATTGGCGATATAATCAAAATAAATATTTTTTATTGAATAAATATGCTTTATTTGATTTTTTTTTTAGTTAGAATAAGTATTATTTTCTTTACTTAAAATAAAAAAAAAACATGTTAATATTATAAGACTTATATAAAACAAAAATTTTATATTGATTTAAACTCATTTAATCCTGTTGCAACGCGACAGGTTACAAATAGTAAAATATTTAAAATAAATTATTTTAAAAAATAAATTCAATAAAAATCTGTTAAATACACACCTCAATTTCACTAACAATAAATATGCAAGCATTATAAGCACGAGATACTAATAAACAAGTAGGAAATAATTTCTTGTTTAATATCACCATTCACCAGCCCATAAGTCGCCACATACACAAGCCCACATGTATATTTTCCTAAATAGTGAATTCCTTATATACTGTATGTCAATTTTAAGATATTTTCCTTCCTATTTTAGGTAATTGATCAGAATGAATGTATGGAATGAATGTATCGTATATATATCTGGCATGGATATATGTAACAAACTGACGATTATCCCGATTTCTGATGAAAGAAAATTTGGAATTTCATTTGAAGTAATTTCTTTTCGATTACTTGTATCCAAGAACAAAAGAAAATAATTCAGTTGACAGTACATACAATATTCCTGAAACAAATAATTCACATCAAGACATTTAATTACGTGAAAATTATACAAATTATACAAATTATACAATAATTGTCATGTGATCGGTTGTTTTTATTGTGATTATACGCAGGCGCAAAATTAACAATAGATTTTAATTTTACCGTTCACAAAGTACAATCCGTATAAAAAAATTCATCTGTAATGTCATAATAAAGAATTTTGTTAAGCTTTATTATATTTAGGTATAGTACCAACAACAACCTCTTTGGTAAATATTATAAATATAATAAGACTTAATAAACTGATAAATTTAAATATAAATGAAAAATCTTAATATTAGTTTAGTAATTGAAGGTTTAAATGTTGCTTTAAATAATATTCGAGATTCTCTTTTTGATTAATAATAAATACTAAATGCTCTTGTTCCGAATTTTGAAACTCAAATCCAAGAAAATTTTTGTTCAAACAATTATTAATCAAAAGAGGGGAAACAATTTCGCATGATATCTGATAAAACTGGCGTCATGTTGTTTCTGATAGTAGAAAATACATTCATTTTCGTTATATTGAACATTATTTTCTTTTAATGATTTGTTTAATCAGATTTCTTTATAATGACAAAAGTCATTTCGAAGTAGTTGAGGTGACGTTTGCGTGTCAATGAATACCTGAACCGCAGTAGTCACGTGATCGTGGTGTGCGGTATAGTGGTGGATAGGGATGGCAACGGTCGGTCATGGTCGGTCATCGGTCGGTCATAACCGGTCAAGAACCTTTGACCGACCGACCGACCGTTTGACCGACCGGTCTGACCGACCGGTTAACCGACCGTTTGACCGACTGGTTAACCAATCCTGAAAACGTTTGCGAAACGTAATTTAATTGAAATACTTAATAAAAAACGTTTTCGCAACGTTTTCTATTAAAATAATTAAAAAAACGTTTGCGAAACATTTTTTTTATTAAATTACGTTTCGCAAACGTTTTCAGGATCGGTCAAACGGTCGGTCAAACGGTCGGTTAACCGGTCGGTCAGACCGGTCGGTCAAACGGTCGGTCAGAGGTCTTTGACCGACCGATATCGGTCACGGTCATGACCGGTCATAACCGGTTAATGACCGTGACCGTTGCCATCCCTAGTGGTGGAAGATTCCCCGAGTTAGGAACTTGAATTTTATTTTATTAGACGAGGTGAATGAAGTATCTATTGAGATTTTAACATTTACAATATTAATTCGCAACACTCCAAGTAAATCTAATTTGATAAAAATAAAATATTAACTAAATAATTCATAACTAACAAAATACAACTATTTCTTTTATACTAAAATATGCTGTCAATTTATCTAATTAACTAAATAAGCGTAAAGTCAACCTTATAAAAGTGAAGGAATCTCTGAGTTAGAAATTTGATTCATGTGAGATTAGTAATGAATATAAATTTAAAAGAAAATTCAAAAAAATAGGGCAAATAAAATAAATAAAATAAAATAAAATAAACGAAAGATTAATGATATGTTTGTGTTTGCTTTTGAATACATGTTTATGTACGTTAGCTGTATACATTGTTGTATCTACCTAAAAATTTCATGATGATATGACGATCTAAAGACATAACAAAAGGTCTCGGAACGTCACAGCTTTCAGTAAACCTCTATATCAGTTATTTCGGTTATAAATGGGAAAGTATCTACAAGGGGTAAACATTCCAAATGGTTAAAATGAGTTTTTGTTCCAAAAGTTTATTGTTTGTATGCGACGTGAAATGACTTTTGTGATGTGAAAAGTGCGTGAGCATTTTACTAATGCAGTTATTTTGTAGAGGGGGGTTTTAGGTTGATTTATACTGAAAAGGGAAGTAGCTTAATAGAATTGAACATAAAAATTATATAGTGTAATTTGTATGTTTTTTACAATTTAATTTCTTTTAAAAAAAAAATGTTTAGTTTTTGAACCGAAAGATTCTTAATTTTTTTAATTTTATTTTATTTTTCATTTTTTTTGAAATGAAATATTTTTTAAAAAATATTTTCGCTCATTTCTTTAAAAAAATGTTATTCATTTCATTTCAGTTTTTTGAACTGAGATTTTTTTTAGAATTCTTATTTTTTGTTTTTTTAAAAAGTTTTTCATTCTTACTCCAAGTTCGAGTTCAGAACATCCCGATGAAACATCAACTGCGGCAAACTGGCAAGTCATTCTATTTTTGAGAATAAAAAAATTTATTATTAAATAATTATTAATTTATTTTTTTTCGTCTTTTTCATCTTAGGTTTAGCCTGGAACAGATGAGAGGGTACATTGGCTGAGGCAAATTATGTAAATCCTGATTAAGAAATAAAAGAATTTTTTTTTAATATTTATTAATCAGCAACTAATAACCTTCGAAATGGAAAGAGAAAGTCGGAATGGATTGGGAGCGTCACACTGTAAGTGACGATTAGACGCCACACGGCTCACTTTTCTGATTTTTCTATATATGAGAATTGTAAATTTTGCATTTAAATTAATTGAACTTTCTCTGTTAGAATGAATTTACACCATTAACGCATTAAATATTCAAAATTTTATTCAATATTGGAAAAATAATTTTTTAAGAAAAAAATAAACGATAATTTTGTATAATAAAAAAAAAAATTACTATTACATCCTATCATATTATATATAGAAAGCATGATGCAAATAAAAATACAATTAAATAATTAAATATTAACAACCGGTCCTAAAAAAAAAGTAAAGAACGGTTATTAGTAACCGTTCATAATATTTTTTTTAAAAAAAAGAAAAAAATAAAACCAAGATTCGTATATACTTACAAATCTTGGTTCTTTTCCATTCTTCGGAACTAGGAATCCGATCTCGTGATTGTATAGATCGGCAAAGTATATCATGTGGTACCAGAATTCATATAAATAGGTTACATTTTTTTTTCGTACGACAAATAATCTTTGTTGTCATTCATAACAATGTCTAATAATATCGAATTGAAGGATGCTGAAAATACAAATGAATGGGTTAATTGGATTGAAGAGGCCATTGTTAAAGAATATTTTAAATGTTATGAATACAAACATTTTAGTAATATTCAAGAGATTGGTTCAGGTGCATTCGGAAAAGTTTATCGTGCAAATTGGAAAAATTCAGAACAATATATAGCTTTGAAATCTTTTTTTAATCTTAACAACGCCACTGTAAAAGAAATTGTACATGAGGTAATTAAAGAAAATATAATAACTTCATTTCGATAATTATAATATATACTTATTAATTTTATATTCATTATATAGCTTAAACTTCAAAGAGAAATACAATTTCATGATAATATTGTTAAGTACTATGGAATTACAAAATTTGAGTCAGGTATGATATGTATATATAATTTCACAAAATCAAAAAGAAGAATATATTTAAATGCACATAATAAAAAATCTAATTCAAGATCAAAAATATGTTATTTGACTTGGTATTCTAAAATTAATTTTTTAATTATTTCTTTTAACTCGTTAGACAATCATGATGACCTATTAAAAAGATATTTATTAGTTATGGAATATGCCGATTCTGGTACCCTTAAAGATTATTTAAAGAAAAACTTCAATAATCTTACTTGGGATAATAAATGTAACTTAGCCTACCAGTTATCTTGTGCTGTGTCATGCCTACATAATGAAAAGATCGTACATCGTGATTTGGTATTTATTTCTACTTTAATTGAAATTTTTATTTTTGTAATTATTATTAACTTTAAATATATTAATTATAATAGAATTCAGGTAACATATTGGTTCATAGAAACACAGTAAAGGTGGCCGATTTTGGGTTATCAAAAAGAATTGGATCATCATCCAAAAATTCAAAATTATTTGGAATAATTCCTTACGTTGATCCAATAAGATTCGGTAAAAAAAAAAATAATAAAAATTCAACACATTTATCTTCATTTAACGAAAAAAACGATGTTTACAGTGTTGGAGTACTGTTATGGGAGATATCTAGCGGGAAACCTCCCTTTTCTACTGAAGATTATGATCTTGATTTGGCTATAGAAATCAAAGAAGGCCGTAGAGAAGATCCTTTTCCTGATACACCTGAAATTTATATAAAACTTTATACTGGTAATTAGTACTTAAACTTTATTCAATATCTGATATATTATAATTATTTCTTAAATTATATGTACTCTTTGTAGATTGTTGGGATAGTGAGCCAGATAATCGACCCACTATTGACCAGGTGGTAGAAAGATTAAAAGCAATGATTACAAAAACAAGCATGATAACAGAAAATCACCAAATTAAACCAGATCTTCAATTACAAAATTTTGATATGATAGATACAAAAGAAATAATACCTTTATCATCTGAAAAATCCGAAAAGAATTTTAGTAAAATAATTAATGAAATAGTAGAATTTATCTTTAAATTAGAAAAGGATGGAAAAGAATCGTATAGATATATTTTTGATCATTTTGATGGTCATAATATAAAATATCAAGAAATTTATAATTGGTTGTTAGATAATCAAAATGATTTGGATTCTATTTTCTTACTTGGATATTTTGATTATGTAGGAATTGAAACTAATAAAAATCCTAATCAAGCATTTAATTTATTTATTAAAGCGTCAAAGCAAGATCATCTATTGGCACAACATTATGTTGGATTATGTTATCAATATGGTTATGGGGCTGAAAAAAATGAAAAGCTAGCTTTTGAATATTATGAAAAATTAGCAAATAAGGATTTTATAATAGGAATTATTAATCTTGGTTATTGTTACGAAAGAGGCATAGGGATTAAAAAAGACTTAAAAAGAGCTGCTCATTTATATGAAAAAGCAGCAGAGTTAGGAAATAGTTTAGCTCAAAATAATCTTGCCATTATGTATGTAAAGGGAGAAGGGATTGATAAAGATTATAATAAAGCTTTTAAATTAATAAAACAATCAGCAACAGGAGAATGTAAGGAGGGAATAATGGCATTAGGATATTGTTATAGTAGTGGAATTGGAACTAGTGTTAATAAACAAAAAGCATCTGAATTATATCAAAAAGCAGCAGATTTAGGGGAAATGATTGCTCAATATAATATTGGTTATATGTATGAAAGAGGGGATAGAATTGAGAGAGATATAAATAAAGCAATTTACTGGTTTGAAAAATCTGCAAAACAAGGATATCAAAAGGCTCAAAATAGATTGAAAAACTTAAAAAAGTAATTCATATTCTTTATTTAATTTATACATTTGTATTTTCAATTAATAAAGTTAGATGTATTTAAGTTATGGTTTTACATTAAAGCAAATATAATTACAGTTTTATTTTAACTATAAATTTTTATTTTACATAATTTGAGTACGAAATACTACCGTCTTTTGTGAAATATTGATTTCAATCCATCAACAATAGTTTATGTTTCGGTGAAAAGGTTTTTTTAAAATGGAATATTATCATTATTATTTATTTCGTCTTTAGGCTTAGGTCTAGATCGGTAATCAGATCTTTAATGTATAGTACAATTATTTATTATTTTCTAGAATCCATAGAAGCAATAGATTAGGACCCCGAGCAATATATATATAGGTAACAAGAAAGGTCAAAATTTTTATAATAGCTCTACGCAAGGTTTTTATTAAGATAAATAAGCAAACTCAACATGTGACTTCACAAATTGCCCAAAAATAAGCAATCTAACCATATGACTTTATTTTACAAAAATTATTTGATCAAATTTTCTCGCATTTATGATTTACAATTTCACTTTTTTCAATAGTAATATCATCTTAGCTAAAATATCCATCTTAAAATTTTTTTCATCTCCTATTAACTTTTGCATATTAGTATAATGCCATCGCTTATATAGTTAAATGTTATATAATGCATTATTAAATAATACCAAATTTACTCAAAAAATAAGCAATTGTAATATATGACTTTTCAAAAATTCTGTGAAAATAAGCAAATGAAAAATATGACATTAGCAAAAAATATCATTAATTTTACGCAAATCTAACCTCTAACTGTGGCTAAAATAGCATGTGACTAAGCAAACGATATTGTTACCTATACATATATTGCTCGGGGTCCTAATAGATTTCACTAAACTCAGCCTACTTATTTACATTAACTTTCTTTTTACATGGTTGATTTTACCAATAATACTAACAATTTACTTTAATAATTCGTTCTTATAGATAAAAACAACTAAAGAAAAAAAAGGAAGAAAATTTACAGATCAGATTGACGCCGTAGTCCTACAGTAAGCATGATTTTTTTAATAATTTATTCTTATTATTTTTTCTTTTTTTTCTTTTTTCGTTCTTGGTATGGTGTTGCGATCCCGTTGATCCATCAATCCGCGGATTAGATCCGGATGAAGATACGAATAATTAACATTGCTATTTCTGTATATAAATCCGAATCCATCCATTTGATTAGTACTGTTTATAATAACGGATCTATACGAATGGTTATCCGGATCATCCGTTATTTACGGATCGGTCATCCGGATGGTCATCCGATCGTAACACTATGGAGTGATGATATAACCAAAATAAAATATTTTGTTGAATTAATATGCTTTGTATGATTTTTTAGTTAGATTAAGTATATTTTATTTACATAAAATAAAAAAAAAATGTTAATTGATCTTAATTTAACTAAACATGAAACAAAATTTTATATTGATTTGAACTCATTTAATCCTGTTGCAATAATACAACAGGTTATAGGTAGTAGTAAAACATTAAAAATAAATTATTTTAAAAATAAATCACTAACAATGAATGTGTAAGAATTATAAGCATGAGATACTAAAAACAAGCAGGAAATAATTTTTCAATCAATTCATCAATTCTTGCTTAATATCATCAGCCCATAAATCTAAAGTGAAATCCAAAATATATGTATTTAAATTCTGATTTACAAATATATTTTAGAATTACTAACTAATGAAAATCTGTAAATAAATCTTTTTAAAAGATCCTATAAAAATGAAATGTGCTAAATTCGTTATATTTGTGTTCATGTATAAAAACATCTAAAAAAGCATCATTTTGTCCGATTTGTTTCATATTACAAAAAAACAAAAATTAAACAAAATGGTACTTTTTTAGACATTTATTACATTTATTACATATGAGAACAAATATAAAACAAATTTAACACATTTCGTTTTTATAAAGAGAGCAAATGCTTTAGCAGGAATAAGTTATTGATTTGATTATTATAACTCACAACCTTATTGATTGAATCCTTCATTTGTCACATTAATGGAATTTCAAATTTATCATCTATAATGTGAATTATTTATCTGAATTAGCAACTTGATCTTTCAGTTATTATATAAAATGCGATAACATGTTTCAAAGAAAACTCTTTAAGTATATCTATAGATGCTATATTGTATCTTGCTAATTTCGGCCATTGAATAATAAAATCTAAAATAGGTATGTTATTAGTATTTTAAATTGATAATTCTCAGAAAAAACAAAGCATTTTTCAAAAGAAAAAGTAATTCAGATAAATCAACTAAATTTGTTGAACTATTTAAAATTATTAAAGAATTTGATTGCTGAAAGAATGTCAAGCAATATGATTATTATAATTTCGTCGGTACTTGTAGTAATATGAATAAATGGATCTACGATTTTTAGTTATTCTTAATAAACTGGCAAATTTATTTTATAAAATTATTATAATACAACTCTGAATATTTTTTGCAAATATTCAAAATTTGGATATATAGAAATCAAGTTGTTTTTAAAATCTTCGGACGATTTTCAATTAATCCATCATCATTTCTAAAACTTGGTTTAAATATCTATACCTTTTTATAAGAATCATTTAATCATTAAGTATATTATTTTATATGTAGAAGATTTTGCTTCACTTAATTTATTAATGCTGACTATTGTATTAATGTTTACATAAGTCGGTTTTTATTTTAGATTCCTTATTATTGTCACCATTGAAAAATGTAACTAGTACTGCTGATAACTTTTCAAATGAATATAAAATTTTAGCAATAGTTTGCTTAATAATCATTCGTACGTAATTTTTGAAAAGCAAGTGAAAAGCAAATAAATTTTGATAAATATATTTTATCTAAATCTACTTCATATTGCCAATTTATACAATTTTCTAAAAGTTTTAGTTTTGATACAATGTATAAATTCGAATTGTTTAAAATTTGGTTATTCAACATAAAATCTCCCCTAAAGTTTTGAGCCAAAATTTTGTAAAAAATCCGATTTTAGCCGGCCAAATGGTCAACCAATCTTTCAATATTAAATTTATTCAAATTTATGTTTATTTATTTGTTTTGAAAATTATAAAATTACAATTAATCTGAAATATCTTCAGTAAAATTACTTTCTCTATTAATACTTCAATAAAATGAGACATTTTAATAAATAATTTTATAAAAACAAATTTTTACTGTTCCAATGAATCAAGTATAAAATGAATTAGGTATTTGGCCATTTGATTAACATTATATTTAGCCAATTTAGCCAATTTGGACAATTTAGTTCTTGATTCCAAATCAACTTTGGCCGTCAATTTTGGCCCGTTGGCTTTGGCCGATCGGCCAAACAAATTGACTTGGCCGCGGCCAAATGCCAACACTGCTTAACGGTATTTCCGGTGATTTTAACGACTCAATAGTAATTTGTTTCCAGCCACAAATAAAATTAGATTTTATTGAATTTGATTCATAATCTCGTCGAATATGAAATATTATGCATGCATGCTTAATAGGCATATTTATTTCACATGTTTCTTTTTTGGTCAAAAATTCGCTTCGAAACTGTTCAATAATATACTTCACTAATTTGACACATTTAATATTAATAGTATTAATATCACACTGAAGAATTAAAACTTGATCTATTGGTTCAAAAAAGAAATCTTTTACAATTTTTGATATTTGAACTTCGGTCTTAATGATTGACAAATTATGTATTTGATATCTTAAACAATCTTGTAAACAAGATTTGAGATCTATGGTTATCTTGGAAAATGTGTTTATAATCACCAATTGCCCCTTAGGATCTGAACACAATTTTTCTTGATCAAATAAAGCGTCAAAATAATTGGAAAGGCCATTGTGATGTTGTTGATAATAATAAACATGTTTCCATCGATTAACTTCATCTTGATCTAAAATTGATAATTCTGCTCTTATAATTCCATCAGAAGATGCTATCGCAATTAGTGATTCTTTGCATTTTTCTAAAATCTCATTATCATTAGATTCGGGATTATTTTTTGTAATGTCAATTATTAGACTTTGTAAAGTTTCATCTTTATCAAATCCAATGAATAAATCCTTTAATGTGAATTTATTACATGAATGAGTAATTGAATTGTCTTTAACCAGAGTTGACATTTGTTTTGTCCAATTGTCTAAATACTCTACAAGTAATTTTTGCCTATCATTAAGTATGTCATTTATTGACAATTTTTGCTTTTCAAATCGATTAAGAAGTTGAGGATCAGCCAAATCCAATTTATTCTCATTTATAACAAGAATACATTTAAAATTCGGCGAAACGTAACTAATAAAATATATATTAGAAGTTTTCTATTGAAAATATACTAAAACACATTTAATATAAATAATGAATTTTCAATAACTACTTACAGCATAGGATTGGCATACGCTCCAAGTGCAACTCTCGTAAAGTATTTGACATTATTTTCACTTCCCACCGCAATATAATTTTGATTCCATAAATCGTAAAGACTCCCTATCGAAATAGGCAAAAAAAATTTCTTTATTTACTTGATTACTATGTCTATGATAGCAAATGAAATAATTACCATAGATTGTTTCTAAATCTGTTAAAATTAATGGTCTGCCTGCTTCAACGCACATCTAAAATGATATATTGATTTTTAATATAAATAAGCATATTAAACTAGGAAAAAAAAAAATTCTTTGGGTTGAAATTAAATTATTAACCATGATTCTCCTCAAAACGCTATAATAGTAATCCTCTTGATCATCGGGAAATTGTGATCCTAGAATTATAACAGGATCCAAATCTCTCCTCCTTAGCTGATAAGTCAGCAAATTTACAATTGAATCACTTTTACTGATAACCATTAAATGACGTGCATCAGAATCATTAAGATTCGAATCAATTAATTGTCCGATTGGAATTTGTTCATATATCCATGGCTTATGATTATTAAACATCTTTAGAACGTTTCCAAAATATTGATCACATAATTTGACATGATTCTCGGTTCCTCCAAAATTACGAGCTAATGCCATTTGAACATTCCCCGGAGTCATTTCGTTTAATGAAAGACGCTTCACCAGTGCATAATAATCACGAAGGCCGTGAAAGTTAGACGAAGTTTGGCCATTTTTTTCATATTCCGAATATGCTTTAGCTAAAGGTTCTAAAACGAATCCTTGTCCAATAATTCTAGTATTTAATAAACGTTCGGCAGTATCAACTAAATCATGTAAATCAAACTGTGGTCTGTAGAAGACGTAAAATAAAACATAAAATTGTGAAATTATATAAATGTTTATCAATATTTAAAAAAAAAAAATCGTACCTTTGAACAAGTAATGCACGACTACTTTTACTGATATCTAAGCGCCAATCAGATATTCCTATCACTGAAACAGCTGGTCCTGTGGCCGGATAGCTTGGCTCAAGCAGAGAATGAAGTACTTTTAATGGATTAAAAGGACTTGTCTCGGCTAAACCAACTAATAAAATAAATTCGGTCAACTTCAATTTAAAAAAAAAACAAACAAAATAACTAATGCAATAAAAATTGTAAGTAAAATGAAAATTACTTTCATCAAGTAAAACAACACTAATAACAGGAAATTGATTGGAAGTCGTTTCTTGAAATTTATTTGCCTTATCAAAAGCCTTTATTATACCATCAGAAGTTGAAAAATAATTGCCTTGATGTGGAATTAAGTAAAACTGTGGCAACTTTCTGAAATATTTATCATTTGAATCAGAACCGCGTAAATTCGAACTTATAAGACGAATTGCCAAAGATTTTGAAGAGCCAGTGGTCCCTATAAGAAACAGTGGGATTCGTGTCAAAATACATACAATCATAGCAAAAACATTCTCTAATAAAGCTTCATTATGCGCTGTACTAGGTGGACATTGCATTCTATTAATGTAATCCTCCTGTTCTTCGCGAATAATTTTAGCAAACATGCTTTCTCCTACATAGTAAGCTTGGTGATTTTGAAATATTTGTCCCATTTCACTACGATATTGTTTGCGTAAATTTTGATCATCTAAACGAGAATGGTAACAAAGACTAAGCGCTAAAACATAAGACCTAGTCTTTATAGTTGGATTTCCAGGTGGTGGATAATTATGACCCTTCTTGTAAGCCGGACGATTTTCAAGAGAATTATAAAAGAATTTCACCAACGTTATAGCTCGTTTCACATCACGTAAGCTAACACTATATGATTCTTCAACATTTCGAATAAATTTCTGGGAAGCATATAAGAGTTCTGCAAATGCAGGATGCGCTAATTTTTTTAATTCTTTTTCAACCATGATATGAATATATCTGTATTCATCTTCTGGTTTCAGAATACCATAATCCCAAACATAATCTAAAATTTGATCAGGAAGTGGTTTGACCTGATAAACAAGATGATTCCGTTCTTCGTACATTTTAACCTTATTTATCAAACCAGTTTTACTTGGAGTTCTTTTACGAATACGATACGGATTACAGGCAGAGAATAAACGAATATTTGGATGTATAAGTTTGCCATTAAGCATTCGACGAGATATTAAATCTGCAAGTAAACCTATATGATTGCAAGTATTGATCTCATCAAAGAATAACCAAATTTCTCCCTTTTCTGCTTTTTTCAAAGCGTCATTCATAAACCTCATAATAATTCTTTCATCAATTCCAGCATGCAGATTAAGAGCCATGAATTGAACTTCAACAATCAAGGCCAAATAGGCAATTAAGCTTGTCTATGTATGAATTATGAAATGAAAGACTGTTAATAACAGAAACAAACAAAAATTATACCAAAACGGATTTTTTTTTTACCTTGCCACACCCTGCTTCACCACAAACTATGACCGGAATGTTCGCACGTGCTCTTAGAAGAATTAAAGCCATCTTTATTAAATTGTCACCAGATAAGGCATATTCAGGGAGATCTAATTTTTCTGTCGATCTTCGCGCCAAATATTCCAACTTTACGAAGAGGGCATTTGCGGACATCGAATTATAATCTTCTAATTCCCATTTTGTTTGATCACCAATTACTTGACCTTTTAACAAAGTCTTTATATTTTCATGAACTTTATTTCTGTCACGATACAAAACTGATATTGTATCGGGAGTCTGAGAATTGAAAAATACTATAAGATGATTTGAGTCGTCCCATTGAACAATTGTACCACGACGAGCTTTTTCATCATCAGCATCTACTATGACAGCACTTGTAGATTTCAGCTGTGCCTCTTTTGTTTTAATAGAATTGGTTGCAAAATCTCTTGAAACATCTATAAAGTTTCTTAATATAAGAATTCTAGTAATGTTAAATTCTTCTATTAATTTAAGTTTATCTACGGTAAATAATTGACTTGATGAAAATCGAACCAATTGATCTGCTAGTACATTAATAAATATTTCAACGAATCTAAATGAAGAAATGTCTTTGGTAACTTTGTTAAATAAATATTTCTCAATGAGATTTTGGCAACGTTCTACTGGTAATGGTTCTTTAATTGCCTTATGTTTCTTGAAAAGGTTTTCTTTTATATCTATTTCACTATTATCCAATAAATTCATATAATTACAAGCAACTTGAATTGGACTATGAATTTCTTGAGAAACTCTCAAATTTTTAATATTCCAAGTTAAATGATTGAACAATAAATATCCTGTCATGGGAAGAGAATTAAGTAAATGCTGTTCTGTATTTGAGGCTACTTCTATATAAATATATGTTGGTGTTTCTGATAAAGGCAAGCAAACTATATCGACATTAGTTGAAACTATACCCAAAGTTAATAACTCAAATAAAAACATGTTAACGTCTTCAGGATAGTTAGCTGAAATTATATTGATATGTAAACTTTCTACAGGTCGAAGTTTATATTCCTTGAATTGACGTACAAGCCTGCAAAAATCCATACCATCGCTTATTAAAAAACTACATGTAAATTTCTCTTTACTTAAACTATCTTCTTTAATCCAATCAGTTTTACCCTGCCCAGATAATTCAGAAGAGACACGTATAACATTTTGACATAACTCCTTATAAATTTCTCTCATAGCATCAGTGTTTAAGCCATTAGTCACATAAGCATCTGAAGAGAATTGATCTAAAATATGATGATGCATTTCAATTCCTCTGCAACAGATAAGTGCCAAAAAATAATCTTCTTGATCTCGTGTTAATTTAATTTGGTTAATTAAATTAAATTGTAATTCAAAGTCTAATAATTCTAAATTTGCAATACAAAATAAGCGATTTTCATATCCATTATTCGATGCGAATAAACTTCTTTTTATGAAGTTTGTCAGTTCCTCCATCGTAGTTGAAGTAGTACATATCAAGAGTTGCCACGGTTCGGGATAATATCCATGATTAGCATATAATGACATGATAATATTTGGAATTCGTGTTTTGTCAGTACAAGAAGCGACGAAAATTTCGCCCTTTCTAACTAGATCTGTAATTATGTGTTGTCCAGTCGCTTTAACTTTACGTGATTGTTTTGGGACGTTTCTAAAAATTCTTTCTAATTCATTTCCAATTTCGGTAAGAATCTCAAGATAATTTTTAGATCCACGTAAAATTTTTTGTATATCTTTTCGAGTTGACGGTAATTGGGCTTTACTGTTTACAAATCTAATCAATATTTTGCATTCTTCTTCATTATCCTTATCTAATTTTTCTGATATGAAATAATCATAGAATGCTAAAATGTGGCGAGCGAGAAAGAATGTTAAATAATAACATCTTTGTTGTGCACGATCTACTATATTTAGCCTTAATTTGTAAAAATTACAAACTCGTTAATTTTCTTACAAGAAAGAATAAAAAAGCAATAATATTAAAAAAATTGAAATTCACCATTCTTTAAGTTCTTCCTTTAAAAATTTCAGGTAATCTTTCATATTATCCGTTCCTTGTAATTTATTTTCGAATTTTCTATAACCAAAATGCCCCATTTGTATTAACATGGACACTATGTTAATTATTTCTTGTGCAATATCGACTTGGACAACAAATTTATCCATAATATCTTTGGACATTACTGCCTCTTTGTTATTTATCATAACCGAAATTTTTGGTTTTGCAATCAAAAGAGCCCGTCCACGTAATTCTAATATTTCGTTTAGATTATATTTCACATTAGATTTAGAGGGATATTGTAGAGAAACTAAACATTTGTCTTCTTCTTGGTCACGTGTAAATGTGAAGGCCCCATTAAGTACAACATTCTTGATTTTTTCTTTAGTAACTTCTCCACGATTTTGAATATTATTATACATATTTTGCAGCGCCATATTGCTACTATTACATAACGCAATCTTTTTTCCTAACGTAGGATTCTTCTTAATGATATTTAGTAATTCTTTTAACAAATTAGAAATAGATTCCATATTTTTATTCATAAGAGGAAATAAAAATTGTTTAACTTGGATGAGTGATGAAACAGCATCTTCTTGAATCAATCTTTCCTCCGAATGATCATCCACACCATTAATCAGATTTTTAATATCATGTTCGGCAATTTTTTTTAAGAAACTTAAAAATTCTTCAGCGCTTGATAACTCTTTTATCAATTTCCAACAATCTTGATTAACATTAGAAAGATTCCTATCAAGGTAATCGAAAAAATTATTAATTTGCCCAAGGTGCATGGAATCATCTTTTAAAATACGAATTGCTTTTGATAGCCAATCATCTTCATTGTGTGGTACTTTGAAGATTTCCATTTCCACGACCTTTTCTAGCTCTTCGAGTCGTTGGACCCAATGAGGAATTTTTGAAAGATAATCAAGAGTCTGCACAAACCTTTGACTTTTAGAGATTATACAGCCTTCCATCAAATCAAGCTCCGAACTAACATCTGTAACATTTTTCCAAAGCAAAGATGCTTCTGGGCATTTGAACTTTTCCCAATCCTTAAGTTGTATACACATAGCATTATACTTTACAAAAACAATTGGGATTAAATTTTGTGCTATGTATTCTACTTTTATTGCAGCAGCGTCTTTCTCAATACAAGCATCGAAGATATTTCGAAAAGTTTGAGATCGATTAAATTTGTAACAATTTCTTGCACTGTCCAAAGTTTTCTCATGGAATACCCAATGATCCGATAAGAACACTTGTTTCACCTTTATTTTATCTAAAGTTTGCAAATGTTGTTTTACATCTCGAATATAATCAGCTACATCTGTTACTTTCTCGATTGGACAAAATCCGTTATAAAACTTGGTGAGTACATCGAGTTGAGTTTGATAATTATTATATATCTTTCTAAGTTTTGCAATTTCATCTCGAGAAACGATTACGTCTCCTAATGCTTTCTTCTCAACAACAGCCGCATCAAAATGTCGAAATAGGTATTCGTCATCATATTCTAAAATTTGTTGCAATAATTGAATATCAATAGTTTTTTCAAGAAGAAATCCAGCAAGTTCGTTAATAGACGTTTTAATATTTTCAACAAATGGGTTTGAATTAAGTTTTGCGACGCTTCCAGTAGCGCGTAATATAATATTCCAAAATTTACTAGCCTTTAAAATATTCAAATGATGTTCTGAAGCGCTGGATACAGTCGATTGGCTTTGCAATATAGTCATAATATGATACAAAATATCTTCGCTTATCCTAACGATTTATTAATAACGATTTATTAATAACAATAAAAAAAAAAAAAGATTAAAGCATTAACATATTAAAGAGACAAAAAATTATTACAAAAAAAAACTTACACATTTGGAACATCCAGAATCTCGGTTGTTTTGCAATCGCAAATAATGCGTATCTTGTTTAACAACTGATCGTGAGTATGTAGAGTAGACTTATTTAACATGTCTTTTACCATCTCTAAAAATACTTCTTTCACATTATCTTGCTTTATTTGTACTATTAATTTTGTTGCAGCAAAGATTTGGTCCTCTGAGTAATTCTTCACCCTATCTATGGCAATTGCTGTTAAATCTCGCCAAATATTAATCCTTCGACCAAGCAAAGGATACATAAGTTCTAATTGTTGAAATACTGAAAAAATAAAATTGCTATTATTTGACGAGTTTTTATTGCTTGTGTTTGTATCAAGCTTGAGTAAAAGATTTTTAAACCAAATTACACAAATTTTTGGTATTTTTTTCTCTTTAGTATCTGAAAAATCATTACGGAACCAATCGTCTAAAATATCTGGAAATATATTCAATAATTCCAAAGTATGTGACTGAGATATTAGCTCTAATGATTGAATAAATTCATCTCTGTGCCAGCTCAGATTATTTTCATGAAGTAGTTTTTTAACAGCATTGATATTTTCATATGTCCACTTTCTATTTATACCTTCAAGTAAAAATATAACTCGATCTCGAAAAATTCCAGAAACACGGTCTCGATAATCTTCTGGAAGTCTTTTGAAGTTGCGTTCTAAAGCAACAGCTTCAGTATGAGAAATATTTGCTCGAACTTGTTCTGTAAAACATTTGGAAACACTTTCATCAAATTCATTATTATGTAAAAGAATATCATCCCAAAGTTTAAGAAGAGAGTCCATATTATGACATAATTGAATCAACCACTAAAAATATAAATATATTTAATTAAAATCAAATTAGATCAAATTCGAAAAAAAATTTACACCAAATTTACCCTTGCAATTTCAACATAAGATTCAAATTTAATTTTCTGAGTATAAGGTTTAATGATTTTACATCCTTCAATGAATTTTTCTAATTTATCATCAGAATATTTTAAGGCTTTTAAATGATTAATGAAGGTGTAATCAGGATCAACTTCAGAAGCGATTGTAAAAATAATGAGCCAATCTAATTTAAATTTCATCTGAAAAGCATTATGCTGAATTAAAGTTATGATAGCAGTATGCATTTGATCTTTGGTGTCTAAAGGTAAGAATTCTTGTTTATAATCCTCAAGTGTGTTAAGCAATAAGTTTGATGGGAAATTATTTGGTAATTCATGAGGAGAGCCTTCTTCTCTTTTTTTTGAAATATAATACCCTAAGAGAACACATAAGAACAGTCGTTTTTCTTTAATATTGTCATCAATTCGATCGATAATAAATTTGGGATTTGATGCATGGATCGTAAGATCACTGTGAATGGTTAATAAGTGTTGATATTCTAAAACTTTATCTCTAAGGTTATTAATTTCGATAGAATCATAAATATAATCTACAAAGGCAAATTCATGTATTTTCCATATATCAAATTGATTTTTTCTCTGAACATCCAACGTGCGATTGTCTCCAGCATCAATTCCATCAAATCCTTCAAATTCTATATACGTAAGAGCTGTTTTAGGTATATGAATAGCATATTTGTATTGAATACTAGATATAATAGATATTGGAACAGGGTCAGATTTCCAATATGTTCGATTTTTTTGATGAAGTTTTACAATAGGGTTTTTCCAAGCACCTAATTCATCAGCATCACCAAGAACTACAGGCTGCCCAATTTTTTCAATATTTTCTGGCAAGTGAACGTGAAATGTGAATGTTTTTTTTCTTTCCATGAAATCAAAGTTTAAGTGAAAAGCAATGAAAAGAAAAAAAAAAAGCGGAATGGCGATTTTATAATAAATATGTTACACAGTGTAATCTTTGTCCCACTATTCAGTGACGCCCGATCAACCATATCCATCTTTAGCAGATTTTGTGATGATCATTCAAAATTATCTTAACTGTAGAAAATAAATTCTTTAGACTCGAATAACCAAGTTATTCTAAAAAAAAAAAACTTTGTGATATAGTTATTTTACTATGTACTAAATAATCCTTAGTTTCATTTGGCTCTTGAAATATTTTTACGCGGTTAATTAATACATTAAAGATCAAAAAAACTTGGAGAAACAAGACAGGCAGAATAATGGTCTAAGCAAAATAGTGGAGGCTGGTAGGATTTAACTTTATATTGGCTATAGGAAGGCAATATGAAACCTTAATTTGGTTTCTTTTTATTTTAAAAGTACAGATTTGATTTTTTTTTTTATACAGACTTTATTTAAAAAGATTTATTTGTAAATTATAGAATCTTCATTTTGGTATATGAAGTAGGCGTTAATATAACAATTAAATTTAATAATTTACTCACTCAATTTACAATATTTTTAATGCAAACAATACATATGGGTACTTCTATTATTTAAATCATTTATACAGTTACTTTCTATTATTTTTGTAAAAAATTTTGTAATAAAGAAAATATTAAGATTAAAAAAGAAAATACTAAAATTAAAGTTAAATAAAATCAGAAAATACCAAACTAAAGAAAATTATTAAATAAAATAAGATAAATTTAAAAAAAAATACCATAAAAATAAATTTTATAAATCTGAAATTATGAAAATAAAAATAAAATAAAAATAATAAAAATTTAAGAATACTAAAATAAAAAAATAAAATAAAATTAAATATTAAATAAAAATGAAATTAAAGAAATACTATCATAAAAATACTAAAGCTATAAACTAATAATTAATTTAAGAAAATAAATTATAAAAATAAAATTGATAGTATGTGCTAATATAGATCAAAAAGGTAAAAAAAAAAAAATCTAAAGCCATATACTAAGAATAAAATTTTTAAAAACAATATTCAAGATAAAATTAAGAAAACCATGATAGAATCCTAAATAGCATAGTAAATTAAGCAAATTTTTTAAATTTATACTACTAGCAAACCATTTATTCTATAATATTCATTAAAAAAAATAATTAATTTATAAAATTATTAAAATTGTATTATGAAAAAAAAGATCTCTAATGAAATTCTTTTATTAAAAAAAATTTCAAGCCAAAATTCTCAATACTCTTATTAAAAAAATTACTTTCAATAAATTCTCTATTAAAAGACTTATAAACAAAATTCTCCATCAAAAAAAGGCTCGCAAAACTTTTCAATACAACAATGAGAATCATCAACCATCTTCTTGTATGTTCGTTGGACTCAAAAGAAGAAAGACAGCTAACAAAAATTATCAAAAAAAACTTCTCTATTAAAGAAAATTTCTCTCAATCAAAATAAAATATCCCATCAAAAACACATTTCCCCTATTAGAAAAATCTTACTTATTCTCAAAGAATTACTATATTAAAAAACTTCCCTCCTATTAAAAAAATTCTTTACCAGGATTCTCTACCAAAAAAAAATCTCCCCTGTTAAAAAATTTACTAACAAAATGATCTAACTTTCAGCAAAATTTTTTATCTTCCTATTAAGGACAAATTCTTAGTGAAATTCTCTATCAAAAACAAACTCCATATTATAAAAAAGGGTCATTTTAATGTTCACCAGCACCACTTTAAATTTTTTTGCGTTTAAATAAAAACATGTAAAAACATGTAAACCCAACTTTAATTAATCTACCATTTACTAACAATTAATTTAGTAATGTATAATAATGTGCAATTTCATCATTATAAAAAGATTTTCAATAAAACTACTTTTTTTTTAAATGAGAACAATTGTTATTATCGTTTCGGATTACAATTCCGGTGAGTAAATTCACAAATAGAAACCCGCCGTATTGTCGATCTCGTCAAAAATATCTTTTTTTGTCCAATAGGGAAATTCAGGAATAATTTACTGTGCCTTTAATTTTTGTGTGATTTAATAGTTCATTTGTTTTTCCTAAAAAGTAAATAAACAAAATCTTAGATTATACGGAATACTTATTTTATATACTTACTTATAATAAACGATATTATTTTTATTTTTACTTATTTTTTATTTTTATTGATTTTTGTGAAAATATATGGAACGAGTTTTCCGCCAGCAGTGTATTTCAATTTATTAACCGTAATTTGCTGATCCAATATATTTATTATGCTTTTTTTTACATCCGGACCCCGGATAATTATAGTTAAGGTCATATCCGACTATGTTTTAAACTTTATACATTTTCTTTTAAAGAAGAGAATCTTTTGATACCAAAATTATGCAAATTTACGGATTAAATTTTGTTAATGAGGAAATTATGAACTTTACTTTATCATCATTTTCGTAAAAAGAAGATTCAAAAGTTACACTTTTTAAATTATTTTGTGTTAACCCATCTGAAATAAAATCAACGAATTTATAATTAACGATTGAATATTATTACATATTTGTGATAATTGATAAAAAAAATCGGAACATATATTTGAACGACACCATAATTCCGTAAGATTAATTAAACAAACTTTTGTTTCAGGTGAACAAACAATATAATTATCGACATCATATCCTGAATAATAATCCAAAGTTATCATTGATGAAATTTTACTCATAAGCATTTTTAATAATTCTTGTAATAATAAATTTTTATTATATCCAAAACCTCTTGAAGCAATATAAGGAAATCTTTGAATCATTCAATAGATTCCGTATATTGAAATAACTTTGAAAAATGATGGATAATTAAACAATGGAGGTTTTGAATTATAGTGACAATGAAAAATTGTAAAAGATCTTTTGATTCCTTAGGAAGACAAGAAATTAACGTATTAACAATTACATATATATGGCTTATAATCACAATCATCATTTTGAAAGTTCCAAACATCCCTCAATAAGATTCTAACGGAAATTTCACACCATTGACGATTAACTAATAAACATGAAAATAAAGTATTTTTATCATATTCTAAATATTCAAATACACAATTAAGACAATTGAAGATAAGTTGACGAGGCATTTTCAGAAAAAGAAATTTCTATGCTTAAAAAAATTTACGAGTTCATATATAAAAAAGGTGAGGTAAACTATTTTACCGAACCGAAATCAAACTTTACCCTTTTTTTGGATTGAAGATCTAAATAGTTCTAACCTTTTGGAAAAAATATTAAATATTTTTCCATTCATCAAATTTCTATAAATCACGTGATTTATTTTTTTTGTTGTGATTTGTGAATCCGTGTATGTTGGTAATAGTAGTTTCATGGTGTATTCCATGAAATAGTAGAAAATATAGTTAATATATATATTTGCCGATCTGTTGAGTGCATACTATGAATCCTGAATATCGTCACATGCATTCTTCGGATACTAAAGAAGAGAGCCGAAAATTATAGATTACGTATGTGCTTCAAATAAAGCAACTAAGTCTACTGTACTTAAATACATAATAATATTCAATTTATTATTAGTTTCCTACATCTCATTTTCTTGATTTGTTTTTAAATGTTAACCATGCAGGAAAATATGGAAATAAGTAAAATTCTAGGGAATTTATAAGTTATTTTTGATTTATCAATGACATTTTGTCATTCAGGTACACAAGTTGAGAAAGAAGAGGTTAACTTCACTTCCTCCATTTCTCACACTAGTCACAACTACTTCAAATACTACAGCTATTCCACTTTATTAACGGTGGATATATTATTACTGTATTGCAAGCAAATGATGCACATGGTAAATTTTCTTAAGGCGATGCAAGTACAAAGAAATGAATATCATAAAAAAGAGTATAACTTGGTTTGCTTATGATTTACTTTGTTTATATTTTCATAAAACTCATTGCTACGCACCGAGAACATTTTTATATAAACAATCTAAGTGTGACGGTATGAGTGAAAATTCGTAGTTACCGACAGGTTAAATTATCGTTACTGACACAGATAGGTGGTTGGCACAGCAAAATTATCAAAAAAATTATTAAACACAAAACATACTTCGCAACTATACACATTTATTAATTTATTCTGTTTAATATTTATTAATTAACTGTTATTAATGCTTTAATTGTGGCTAAAATTTATTATAAATATATTGTTCATATTGTATTATTTATATTGTATTTACATCATTGATTATTTTTCATCAAAGTCTAAAAAAAATTGTCAGCAATTTGATTGTCGGTAATTTAGGACCCAGAAATATATATATAGGGGTCAGGTGATGAAAAAAATTTTTTACTATGAGCTGTACGCATTTTTTCAGGGCCGGAATTATGATAATGCCAGTCGGTTACTATAATAGGAAATAAAGTCTGACTGGCATTATCAAAAATTATCTAAAAAAGGAAAGATTTTCATGACTTTTTTAGTTCAAAATACGCAAACTCAAACCTGACCCTTTTATATATATTTCTGGGTCCTGGTAATTTGTCTCTTTGTTTGTCCCTTCGGTAATTCGAATGTCAATTCGGTAATTTAACTGTCAATAATTTTGACCCAGACTCATTTTTTTTTAACAAAAAATTTAAAATTTTGTCATGGTTAACATCAAATCAATATTTGTTAACATATTTGTTATTTAAGTTAAAATGTATTTTTTAACTCTGGCCAATTTGTAATTTTTGGCCGGAATTAAGTGGTGAAATCACCGGTAGTGATAATCAAGATTTAGCAATATCCTAAATAATTATAAATTCAAAAATTATACCCACAAATAAACAAACAGTATTAAAAGCAACAATTTTTTATAATTTCTGAATATCAATCAATCAATTCTTTTTTCTTTTCTTCCTTTATGCTTTTCAGATTTGTTAAGCTATAATTATGATTCTTTTAAGTTTTTGGCGTAATTTGATTTTTGTTATTTTTTTTTTTATATAATTTCTTTAAAAATTTAGCCTTTAAAAACAATATTTTTTTTCTCAACATAAAATTTAAATATCGGTAATGTGACTGGGTCCCAAAAATTAATTTATGTAAATGAAAATTTCTTAATTTATTCATTGTTCATACTCGTATTACGTGACTTTATAGAAAAAAAATTATAAAAAAAAATTTTTAATAAATATAGTTTTAAAAGGAACATAGTATGATATGAGTATTTTTTTCCATTCTGCAAGTTTACTTAAAGCGTTAAGGTTGGTTTTTAATGTCAATTTTGACTTATTTAGCAGATTTTGGTTTTCTTCTGATTTCCCGCTAAATTTAATTCTGCCCAACATTAAATGATCAGCATAGAAAATTCCTTTTTTGGAAACCCGTGTTTAAACACAAATAGAAATAGTCATTATAAGTCTATTTTTAATGATTATTAATTCGAATTTTTTATATATAGAATAAAAACTTAATTTAAATTTAATGTATTTTATCCATTCATTTTTGTAAGAACATGTAATTACTTCCTTTTAATTAAATCACATGAACGGCAAATTTTATCATTACACAATGTATTTTTAAAGAAATTTCTCAACGCAGATCAGTGCATCGGAAAAATTATGGCCCGAAAATATTTATTTTATTGTAACTTCTACTTTTAGTTAAAGTATTCCTTTTAAGTAACCTCATTCATGAAATATTGAAAAAATTTTCGTCTAAAAAATATTTGTAGTAAAATAAACTTCTAAAATAAAAACAAATGGGAACCAAATTTAGTAAATCTAATATCTCAGTTACTGATATAGTAAACACCAAAAATTGTTTACATTGTAATAAACCCTTTACCGAAGAATTATGGTGTAAAGAATGTATTAATTCTTTAGAAAAAGCAGCAGAAAATGGTGATGAAAGGGCAATGCATAATTTAGCCTTTTGTTATTACAATGGAGGAGGAACAGAAAAGAATTTAGAAAAAGCCTTTTATTGGTATCAAAAAGCGGCAGAAAATGGTAATGAAAATTCAATGCATGATTTAGCCTCATGTTATGACAATGGAGAAGGAACAGAAAAGAATTTAGAAAAAGCCTTTTATTGGTATCAAAAAGCGGCAGAAAATGGTAATGAAAATTCAATGCATGATTTAGCCTCATGTTATGACAATGGAGAAGGAACAGAAAAGAATTTAGAAAAAGCCTTTTATTGGTATCAAAAAGCAGCAGAAAATGGTGATGAAAGGGCAATGCATAATTTAGCCTTTTGTTATTACAATGGAGGAGGAACAGAAAAGAATTTAGAAAAAGCCTTTTATTTGTATCAAAAAGCAGCAGAAAATGGTCATGAAAAGGCAATGCATAATTTAGCCATATGTTATTACAATGAAGAAGGAACAGAAAAGAATTTAGAAAAAGCCTTTTATTGGTATCAAAAAGCAGCAGAAAATGGTGATGAAAGGGCAATGCATAATTTAGCCTTATGTTATAAAAATGGAGAAGGAACAGAAAAGAATTTAGAAAAAGCCTTCTATTGGCATCAAAAATCAGTAGAAAATGGCTTTACTAATTCAATGCATAATTTAGCCTTACATTATTATAATGGAGAAGGAACAGAAAAGAATTTAGAAAAAGCCTTTTATTGGTCTCAAAAATCAGTAGAAAATGGTGATGAAAGGGCAATGCATAGTTTAGCCAATAGGTATTACAATGGAGAAGGAACAGAAAAGAATTTAGAAAAAGCCTTTTATTGGTATCAAAAATCAGCAGAAAATGGTGATGAAAGGGCAATGCATAGTTTAGCCAATAGGTATTACAATGGAGAAGGAACAGAAAAGAATTTAGAAAAAGCCTTCTATTGGTATCAAAAAGCAGTAGAAAATGGTGATGAAAAGGCAATGCATAATTTAGCCTTTTGTTATTACAATGGAGAAGGAACAGAAAAGAATTTAGAAAAAGCCTTCTATTGGTATCAAAAAGCAGTAGAAAATGGTGATGAAAGGGCAATGCATAGTTTAGCCTTATGTTATAAAAATGGAGAAGGAACAGAAAAGAATTTAGAAAAAGCCTTTTATTGGCATCAAAAATCAGTAGAAAATGGCTTTACTAATTCAATGCATAATTTAGCCTTACATTATTATAATGGAGAAGGAACAGAAAAGAATTTAGAAAAAGCCTTTTATTGGTCTCAAAAATCAGTAGAAAATGGTTTCACTAATTCAATGCATAATATAGCCTTTTGTTATTACAATGGAGAAGGAACAGAAAAGAATTTAGAAAAAGCCATTTATTGGCATCAAAAAGCAGCAGAAAATGGTGATGAAAAGGCAATGCATAATTTAGCCTTACGTTATAGAAATGGAGAAGGAACAGAAAAGAATTTAGAAAAAGCCTTTTATTGGCATCAAAAAGCAATAGAAATTAACAAAATAAATTTTAAAAATGAAGTTGAATTATGTAATATATGCAAACAGTTATATACTAATTACCAGTGGTGTCAACAATGTAATGCCAAACAATTTCAACTTGATTTTTCAAAGTGGACCAGTAAAAATGAATTTATTGATAAATTTATTCAAGAAGCACAACTAAATGCCAAAAATAGTTATGAAATTTTAGAATGGATACCTTATAATAAATTGTTAAATATTAATTATTATGATAAAGGAGGATTTAGTGAAATTCATAAAGCTATCTGGTTCGATGGACCTATTTTTAGTTGGAACTTTGACAAACAACAATGGAATAGACAATTAGGTTATGAGGTTATTCTTAAAACACTTAATAATTCACCAAATTTAAATAGTAAATTTCTGGATGAGGTATATATATTATTTATATTTATTAACAAATTTTATTCTTTTACAAAAATTAATTTTTTTTATTATTTATACAGTGGAAATATCATTATAATTGTCAGAAAAAATCATTTTCAAAGTTTATTCAATTTTTTGGATTTACCCAAGATCCAAATAATTCAAATTATATAATAATAATGAGTTATGCAAAAAAAGGAAGTTTAAGAAAATGTTTATCTGATATAATTAAATTTAAATGGCAAGAAAAGTTACAATTATTGAAAAAAATTGTATTAGGGCTCAAAGTAATTCATGAATCAAATTTAACTCATGGTGATTTTCATGATGGTAATATTTTAATATCAGATAATTACAATGAGTTATTTATTATTGATTTAGGATTATGTAAACCTATAAATGATTTACAAGATTCTGACAATAAAATTAAAGAAATCTATGGAGTTTTACCTTATATGGCACCTGAAACATTAAGACAAAAACCCTATACACCAGCAAGTGATATTTATAGTTTTTCAATGGTAATGTGGGAATTTACATCAGGCATTCCTCCATTTAATCGTGTAGCACATGATCATCACCTTACCTTAAGTATTTGTAAAGGAGAACGGCCTGAAATTATTGAAAATACTCCAAAATGTTATATAAATTTAATGAAAAAATGTTGGGATTCAGATCCTTCCAATAGACCAACCATAGCAATGCTCGAAAATATTATATCTGAATGGATTAGATGTATTAATAAATATTATGAAATAAACAGGAATGGAAATTATAATTTTGAAGTACCTAATATTGATAATAAATTAAAAGATGATATGTTGGAATTTATAAAAGCAAACAAAACTTTAGTACAAGAACAAGCAAATGCTCCTATTATACAATCTCATACACAAGCATATTATACAAGTCGTAAATTTACTGAAATCTTAAATACTGGTTGTTTTGAATGTGAAGTTGACATTTAAAAATTCTGTTATTTATTCTTTATTTGTTGGGCTATTTGTCAGTTGTTATTTTTCAATTTTTACTAAAATAAATATTTTAATACAGATATAATAATTATTGAAATAATCTTTATTTATAATTTTATTTTTGTTTGAAATTTGTTATGTTTAATATTCATATCCATACTTTAAGATTAAGAACTTACCAGTATTATTTATTGCCTTAAAAAAATATTATAATTATTTTTCATAGGCTATGGATTCTTAAAATATAATCAAAAAAATTCATTTATTGAAGTTGTATCATTGATGCCATCTTTTTAAACAACTTAAATTCATTACTTATTTCTATTTCCTTTTTAATTAAGATTGATAAACTATATTTATTGTAAACAAATAGGTTAATATATAGTTACTTGGTGAAACTATATTTGGCTAGTCCCTATAAAAAAGAAATGTCTGATATTTGTATTTTTATCTAACTTTGTCTAAATTTTGTGTAAAAATTCATTATATTGTGCTTAAATAACTATTTAGCTGCAATCATATTGTATAATTTCCTTTTAATTTCTTGTCAATATAAAACTTCCTTGTTGTCATTATTTGTTTTATCATGAGAAATTTGAAGTCAAAGAATGATGAGATCTATTAAACAATTCGTATTTTATTACATATATTTTTCAATAATAATGATTTTATGTGATGAAAGCCTGAAAGGCCTTAATAAAAATATATTCTTTGTGTAATATTTGCATTTCCATCACTACTTTGTGCTCTGGCTATAGATTAATGTTGCACTTTGATGCTGAGATGACACTGTTGGTTGGTCTAGGAATATTAATTATTGAAACTGAATTTTAATGTTATGAAACTGTGAGCAATGATTTAATGGTGCAACTTAATATTGTTATTTTGATTTGTCATACATTGTTTCCAATGTAATTTTGTATTTTTTATTTTTCAATACATATAAACATACAGCATATTGTACACAGGATAAAAAAAGTTAAACCAGATGTACCGAAAAATTTTGCGAAAAAAATTGCCACAGTTGCCTGCAGTATGAAGAGTTTTGGCTATATTCCTATATTCATGACGTGTTGGCGTCACAAAAAAATTAGGATGGATTTTATTTTAAGATTTTAATTTCTACACTTAGAAAAAATTCACAAGGGTTAAAACCCTAAAGGTCGTAAAAGAAGGAGGTTGAATCCACCGCCATCCATCTATTATCTTACAAGAAAAAATTCATAAGAAACGTTCCATATGCATAAATTATAATATAAATAAATATATGAACCATCGTTGTTGCTATAATAAGACCAATAAAAAAATTCTTAAGAATCATGATTCAACAATTTTCTTCCCTTTAACAAAGACAATTTATTTAGTTAAAAATTATATTTTAGGGATTACGGGGTTTAAATCACATAAATATTATGAAAAGTATACTTAAATAGGAGTAAATTATTTATAATCTTTGTACGTTAATATTTAAATGATGATTGATGAGCGAGCATGTTACAATAAAAATGTTAAAACTGAATTATTCAAACAAATGATATAATAAAGCTTGAAACTTTGAAGATAAATCTTTAAAGTGCCCAAGAAAAGTTTCTTGATTTGAAATAGACGTTCAAGTAAGAGAAAAAGAAAAGGTAAAAGAGACTTAAAATGAATTAAAAGAAGTTTTTACAAAGCGCACAAATCAAAAAATAAAAAAGTATATTGGAATTTGAATAGGTGATAATAGTAATATGGTTTCATAGTCCTAGTGCTAATAATATTACGTCATTAGGCCGAGATTTTAATGGAATTACGTAGATACACGTGATTAACCGTAAGTACTTATTATGTTAATACGTACTAGTTTTGAGGTGAGTTACTTTTTTTTACAGATTGTTATCTCGTTATCCCTTCCCTTTTCCCCTTTTTAGTTTTCTTTTTTTTTACTTCATTTCCTGTAGCGGCATGGAGATAATGTTCTAAGGTTCATTTTCGTTATTTTTGGAGATCGATGTGGTGCAGCACGTGACGTTTTTTAATGTTTACAGTATATCTAATACTAGTAAGAGAAATTTGGTTTGCGACATGCAACTAAACGGGTATAGATTCAAATTAAACTCAAGGCTTTTCTAGGTAAAATATAGTCAAGGTTATTATTTCATTTATAAAATTTGCTAATTATTTAAACTTGAAAGATTATTAAAGCAAAACTTTTTAAGAATTCCTTTTTATTTTATAAATTAAAAGATGATATTGAAAAATGTAAAAATTTAATATTTATGACATGAATAATTGATATGCAAAATTTCTAATAAAAATTATTTTATAATTTTGTTTGAGTTTCCTGAACTTCTTGTTTATTCTGGACGTCCTGTGGTATTTCTTCTTGACTATTTTGAGTATCTTGAGTATCTTGAGGTCATATAGATAGCCGGAAATTACAAATTTTAGTTTAAAATAGTTCAAATAGTTAATATTTAATGAGTGACACGCTCCAGGGGATTACTCATTTATTTCCAACTCCCCATGAAATAAATAATACTATTTCTTATAATAATAATTAAAAAAGACAATTAGAATATATTATAACGAAATAATTAAAATTACAATTTATTAATATTTATCGCCGTTTTCAAAATGATGTACGCAGTTAAATTTGAATAAAAAAAAAGAAAACCGAAAACTGGATGAAAACCAAATGAAATATGGACAAAAAACGGATGAAAACCGGGCGAATATTGGTATTCGAATATACAATCACAAATAAACTGCGTACACCATTTTGAAAATGGCGATAATAGTAAATTACTGTATATAATTAATTGTTTATTTTCTAATGGTCATAATAATATATAAAGATAATTACCTAAATGAAAAATTTATTTCTCAAAGATAGTTTAACATGTGAATCATAATTATGCCTTATTCTAAAAAAAAATGTTGTGTAAAATTGTTTACTAAATTAAGTTTATTATACCAATTACCAAATAAATACTTAAGAAATGAGGGCTTTTTGTAATTATGATATACGTTTTAATACAAGTCAAATAGTCAACAAAAAATAATGACGATAACAATGATTATGAACCTTTGTCAATAACCTAACTAAATTTATTTATATTTATCCGATGCATGTTAATATAATGAATTATATATAATGTATTAGTAATTACTAAGGAATTTTCTCTTAAGAGATTCATTCGGAAATAAGGAATGCAAATAAAAAAAAGATTTTTTTCCAATTTATCACGTTTTATCTATATTTAAATTTATCGATTAATTACACTCTAATATTTATTTAATACTTATAATAATTACATAAAAATATATAAGGCCAAATTTCCAAGATTTTGGATATCTTGAACCGAAAATTTGACATATAAAAAAATTTTGTTCCTTAGAGAAATGATGGAAAAAATTTCTAAACTTATTATTAAACTATTAAGTAATTATTAAGATATTGGGATAGGTAAAATTCAAGATTCTGTTTCTGTTCTGATGCGAGTTTTAATAATTCTCGTTCAACATTTGCTTGAATTTCAATCCCGTAAAGCGTAAAAAAAAATAATTTCATTTTCGTTAGTTTGCATATTTTCTTTGTTAATTCAATTTGTTTTTAATTATTTACCAATTTTTACCATTTTGTTTTGCGATTTTATTTAATAAAAAGTGAATTCTTTATGGAAGAGGATAGCGAATAAAAGGGACATTTGCTAAACATCAGTATTTGTATATTTTATATATTTAATTTTTCTCAAAAAAAGTAACAAATCAAGTGGTGTATCAATAGAATTATCTTCTTTACCTAAATTGTTTTCTTTTTTTAATTTTTAAAATATATAAAATAATAAAATATTTATTAAACAAAAAAAACATAATTTTAAAAAAAAACTCTTTCCAACAAAATGTCAATTTATTAAAAAGGCGCAGTAAAAAAATTTTTTATTACGAAAATAGACTTTTATCACTAGCTTTCGCTTACTATCGACATATTTCAAACAACTCGCGAATATTCACCACTTCATTTCATATCTTTTAGTTAAAAGTTTTTACTTTTAATAGAATTATACATCCATTAGGACAATATCTTCACATCGACACTTAATGTAATATTTAACCACTTTTTATATTGGAAGAGTTTTTATTTTTACTTGCTCCTCTACATTGCCATACACTTTACATTTTATAAATATATAAATTTTATACTTTCCTTTACACTAAAACACCTGAACATGTCACTATTGAACGTTCAACCTACAAAAAATTTTTTGAAAAACTCCTTTCAGGTCTCCCTGAATAAATTACACGTGATCAAACCAAACCGAGCAAGATATATGAAATTCGCCGATCAAGAAGTTACTTTTTTGAGCTTGCCGGTCGATCCGAACGCACCAAAGAACTTCATATAAAAATACATACCAATGGTTATCACACTCCACGACGTATTCAACAGAAATATTTCAAAGATGATCAGAGACAAATATTATTGGATCGTGTCCATATCATAGCATCACATGCTCGTAAGAACGACCAACGAAATATTACCACAAGAACTTTTTATAACTTCACCTACAAAAGATACCACTTGTGTTTTGGAATTTATACCCCTTGTTTGGACAAACAAACAGATTCAAATCTCCCTACATTACATCAATTTTGTAAAATCCCATTGCCCTTCATAATGTCACATAAATGACGCGGTTGCGTTCATCATCAATGAAACCTATTCAAGTTCAAAGCTTTCAAAGATATCAAACCCAAAGATGACAAGAAAAATATAGACATCCCCGTAAATTTTGTTAACGATAAAGCCTCGCATGCCAATCTCGCTGTATCGCAGATGGCAAACTGACCGTACCAAAAATATTTTCTCCAACAGGTTGGGTATAACCTATACTGAACCACTTCATGCTCGAGATTCCGGTTCGATTTTAAGATTAGGTAATAGACATATGTACTGGAAGAGACTTTCCAACTTCCAATTTACTCCGAGCGCCAACCCTCGTACAAGAAAAAGACAGGAAAAACGATTTGAACGTTCGTGTAGAAGCAGAACGAAACCACAGCTAGGATATACACGCACAATGGCGGATAATCTTGCCATTGCAAAAAAATATCATTTTTTATTTCTCAAATCACAGTTCATCAACAAACTATCAAACACTTAAAGTACAAACAAGCGCATACAATACCTGATGCGAACGACTACCAATTTTTGGTCCCATACTTTGTGAACAATCATCCGGTACCAATCGCTCTCGGTTGTTTCAATAGATGAATCTACAGCGCCTATCAACTCTCCATCTTCGATGCCTATTTTGTATACTGTAGAACCATCTAACCCCATTCCAGATATATTTATCCCCACAAATACCATGACATTATACCGCCTGATCCAGTATATGTCAAGAATGGAACTTTTATCGTACCAGAGCCCCAAGAATAGTTCACTTATATGTCAGAACTTGAGAAGAATCTTGCCTGTGATCGGCAAAAGAAAGAAATAATAGACTATTGTCAACAACAAGATAACATTGAACGTGACGCGATTGCCAAAGCTAGAAGGGATGAGGCCGCCCTCATAGGAACAAGTGTTAAACGTCTCGACACCTGTCATGTAGCTGCACAATGCTTAACTTTTACAACCAATATTTTCCATGAGAATATGGTGAAATTTACCGAAAAGAAAGCATGAAACGTTGATAATACCGTATGTCAAAAAAAATTGCGTAATGAAATGAACAAATTTATTAGGAAATTTCCTGACACTGTCGATTAATTCATATGACAAGCTGCCTCAGAGATGATCCGAACACCTCCGATGACACAAAAGATCTTGAACTTCAATCAAACAAATGCGAAGTTACTCACAATTTTAACCTTTCCTCACATAGTAGTTCGATCAAACCTAAACGTCTCCGTCCTGCACCGCCCTGGAAGCGGGACCTTCAAACAGTTCATATTAATTAATCATTTTTATATATTTGTATTCGTACATTTGCGAATTGTGACAGAAATACTATCTATTTTGTTATTTAGAACACCATCAGTCATGCGTATCTTTACCCTTGTACTAATTCTCACATTAACTCTGGGTTTCTTAACCACAGCAGAATCTGGTTATTCAATTCCGAAAATTTTTAAAGGCCTTCTCGTGTTTCAGGACGATTGGGATGTAATCGGCCCTATTATTGAAAAACAGATTCCACAGTATGTGCAAGGTGCTGAGGCATTTCCTAGCCTAAAACAAATGTACGAAAAAGTTATAAAAGCTTTCACTTCTGGAAGGAGCTATAGTTGGCGGTTTAAAAACTTAGGTCTCGTTGATGCTCTTAAAGCAATTATGTCACCAGAAAAAATTGAGGCAGCTATTTTTCAAAATTTAGAAAAAGTTACTTCGAGGTCAGTGTATAGTGCAGCAGACAAAGTAGCGAATGCGCTTAGATTTGGAGGTAAAAATATTATTTTACTATGATGTTTAGAATATGTAATTCAAATGTACTGTGATTTACGACTAAATTATGATTCGTTATGTTCGTAGTTAAAGTTGGAGGAAAACCAGTAGGTGCGCCATCAATTTTGAATTTTACCAAAAAAAAATTGCTTTTAGATATAGTTAAATAGGTATATATATATATATAATTATTTATTTTTGTTTTTCACTCTAGAGATTGGTATAGAATTGATAGCAACAGAGATGGGGGTAGCAGTTCAAGTTGAAGATGAGTGAAAACTTTTAGTTATCACAGATCATATATTTCTGAAGACTATTAAATCTTTTTTTTGATTAATATGACAGGCGTATCTGCGGTCGAATCAGCAATAATAGGAATTACAGAAGAAGAAGCAGCATCAGTACTCGCAGTATTGTTAGTCGGGGAAGCCGCCTGACGATCATTTATCGATCATTATTTTTATTCAATTATATCACATTATTATAATATTAACTTTAATTATTGGCATAATAATATGTATTCAAATTTTACAAATAACTTAATATTTGCCTGAAATTACTTTGTATTAAATTTTATTCAGTTTGCATAACTTTTACTAGCATCTTAAATTTTAATAAAAATGCTGTTATATTAATAACTGATAAGTTAATTAATTCAAGTTGAACCGAACTGGTCTGATTGGGGTCGATCCGTCCAACTTGAGAGTTTTCAAGTTGCAGTCTGGTTCGACTTGAGAGTTCTCAAGCTGTGGTCCGGTTCGACTTTGAGGTTCTCAAGTTGATGGGTTGATGCCTTGATGGAGTCGATAAAAATGATTTTTTTTTTAATTGAAAAATTGAATTTTTATTATAATAATCTATTAAATAAATCGATTTACAAGTACAATAGTCTATTAAATAAATCGTTTTACAAGTAAGATATTCCAATTCATACTTGTCGACATCGATGCTAAAGGCAAGTGTGATGCGCAAAATGCGTATGATATTAAGTGGTATTGTACCTAATTTTAACTTTAGTTGAAATTATAATTTTAATAAAAACTAGTGTAACCTGTTGGTATATATTTAAGAAAAGTATTTATTACAATAATATAAATGTACTTATTCTAACTAAAAAAATCATAACCATATTTATTTCAAATAAACAAATATATATATATATTTATATATTGATTTTGATCAGTTAAAAAATCGGAAAAAGGGAGTGCTTGTGTTATTTGCATGAACATATTATTTTCCCGAAGTCAATTTCCCGATTGGTCATTTCCTGAAACTCCAAAAACTCCAAAGATGAAATAAATAATAAGGTATCCGGACTTTTCATTAAAGTCCATTTCACTGAAATCCATTTCGCCGAAGCCATTTCATCGAAGGGAAGTTTCACCGAAGGGTCATTTCGCTAAAAAGATGTTTCGCCGAAATACCATTTTACCGAAACCCCATTTCACCGAATTCCATTTCTCTGAAGCCATTTTATCGAATGGACATCTCACCGAATGGACATCTCACCGAATGGACATCTCACCGAATGGACATTTCACCGAAAAATTAATTATTTCATTTGGGTTATTTTTATTGTTTTTATACTCAATACATAAAGAAATCTTTTCTAGATAAAATTTGAATTAGCTGATTTTTATTAAATTTACCTCGTTGTTTATCATAATACATTAATCTTTTTTAATTTTTCGTGAATAAATATTTTCAGGAAAATAAAAAGTTATTTATTTATTGCTTAACAATTAATATCAGTTACTTGAATGTTGAAGTGATAATATCCTGGAAAAAAAAAAAAAAATTTCTAAAAATAATTTAATTTTTATTTTCATTGCGTTTTATAAAAATGTTGAACGCAACCATTTTCGGTGAAATGTCCATTTGGTGAAATGGACGATTCAGTGAAATGGACGATTCGACGAAATGGATTCGATAAAATACACTTTCGGCGAAACGTCGAAACGTTTCTTCGGTGAAACATCCCTTCGGTGAAATTGCTTCGGCGAAATGGGTTTCTGTGAAATGGATTTCGGTGAAATGTACCTTAATCAAATAATAATATATCTATACATATATAAGTTAATAAAAATAGTGAATAAAAAGCATTACATCAAAAGTATATTGGTATAGGTTATAAAGGGAAAAAAAATTCGGTTTTTAAAAAACTGGGGATATTAAAAAATTCAGTTTCAGTTTTAAGAAAAATAGAAAGAAAAATTATTTAAATATCAGTTTCAAAAAAGTATTACCATTGAAAAAAAAATTTAGCCTAAAAAAAAAACTTTGGTCCAAAAAGAAACCAAAAAAAAAAAAAAATTGGCATAAAGGAAAAGACCGAAAAAAGCTTTCTTAGCGGATACAATCTGCTACGGCCATGAGTTCATTAGTTAGTTTACTTTTTTATATACTGGTCAAATAAAGTGACCCATAGACTTTCGGTTAAATTCATTAAAACACTGATCTACACGAAAAATTTGCCTGACAATTTAATATCTTAGATTTAGACCAGTGATTCAACTAATGCAATTTTTAATCACTGGATAGATTTTATTCTCTTCTTTCAATGATTGATAGCACATATTAAAGTCCCTCATTTTACTTCAGAATCAGATATACCAAATCAATATTTATTAATTTGGAAAGTGTTTTTTATATATAAATTGTGGATAATCTAACTCATCTAAATCGTCATAATTATTCGATTTATCGTTTGAGATTACATTTTTTTGAACGAGTTTCAGTAAAGAGAAAACAAAATATTTTCATATTTATGTTAATTTGTATCGAGCGTAACCAATTTTTGATATAATCAATCCTTTTGGCGATTTTGTGCCGATGTGAGGCGCAGAATTCTCTTTTTGAAAAAAAGATTTTTATAGTCTATTTTACTTTATATTTATTCGGCAATGTGGCTTTTGCACTAAAAATATTATAATTTATTTTCGAATATGTACTTTTTCACGTAAAATAAATATGTTTACCTTAAAGAAACAATTATCTTAAAAAATTGCTACAAACTAAATATATTAATATTTAATACATAAAAAATTTAATGTAAGCTTTAAATTCTAACGAAAAAAAAGATAGTTGCCTAGTTTCCATAAAAATATATTTAATGCAAATGAGCTCTATTATTAAGCTACTTGTTAAATATATAACAAGTATATACTATAAATTAAATATATCACTTACAATCTAATTATTAAATAAATAATATAAATTAGTTACCTCTGTTATTGATAATGATTGGGTTTCAATAAAATATATATCATTGGATTTATCTAGTAAGAGAAATCCAACAGACACTTCTAGCATTGATATTAACTAAATTACATATTTTTTATTATTCATTCAAAAACCTGTGATGTAATACGTGAAATTTAATATTCCGTAATGAATCAACGTCTTTACAATTTATTGCGCTACAGAGATAGATTGAATATTCCCGAGAAAAGAATTATTTAATCCAATGATTTTTTACTCTCCCATTCTTTCGTTAACGTTAATTTGATCATAAAATTTTATTATTTAGAAGAATAACAATTAGAGCCAATTTCATAGAAAATGTATAAAGATGAATTATTCGAATTGTTTATAAATAAAACACAAATTACTATAAACGTAACTTTGGACGGAATATAAGTTTTCTAGCAATACTTTGTTATCTAGAATCCCAGATGGATATCTTATTCTTGGATTCTTCTTTTAATGATATAATGGCTGTGTATCGATCGCAATATTACATCACAAGTCGAATTGTAATTAATTAGTAAATGTCAACATCAACTTTGGAGTAGTAGATATGCACAGTATTATTAAATAATTTAATATAGTATAAATAAACAATTTTTTAAACATTTTTACGAATATATATTTTTTTCAAAAAAAAAAATAAGATTATTATTAGTAAACGTTTAACATATTTTCGTTTAAAAATTTTTCTAATGAGTGAAATATATATTTAACACAAACCAGAATTAACTGAAATTAAAAACTATTAATCTGTAAATTTCTAGTTCGGGTCGTAACTACTTGATGCATTACAATTTCCAAAGGATTTTAATGACTTGAATCGATTTTAAAAATCGGTTAAATCGAAGAAATAGAAAATCAATCTCTATTATGGCTTAGTTACTTTAAATAATTGATTTCATTTAATAATTTGATCAAACAAATGATCAAGCTTATCAATTTTCACGTATCTCAAATTTGTTGCAAAAAATTTTTAAGAATTAGAATAAATTAATACTAAGTTATAGTATTAATTTAAACTTATATTATAAATAGTATATACTATTAAAGCATATTAACTAATATAGTCACACAACGCCACATTAGTCAAATAGTAAGAATCGGAGTTCTATATCTGAACTCATGTAACTTTGTAATATTGATGACATCATTATATCATACAATTTGATTAATCATTTCATAAGCAGATAACAGAATACGCGCCATACGCGTCTATGTAAACAATAAATAGCTATATAATACGGTATCTTATAACCTTCAACCTTCATTTCTTCAGTCTTCACTTTCTTTTCTTCACTTTCCACCGGGTACAAACTTTTTGATAGAATAATAAAAACCTTAAACTCTTTGCCGAAGACAAAATTATACAAGCAAGAGTAAAAGAATAAGGCGAAGGAAATAATTTACAACTGGAAGGTGCGTTTTGGTTAATGAGCGAGACCAAAGTGTTTCCTCTTTTATGCTCTTTTTTAAAAAAAATTTCCCTGTTTAAAGTCTACGGTTCTAGAGGAGGAACCATTATGTACTTTCTTTAAACAGTTAAAAAAGAGATAACATTTTTATTTGCTTAAGTTACGAATAAGCTGGGAGTAAAAAAGCTTGACTGCTTGTCTAAAGCGAACTGCCAGTTTATTTATTCTTAGCAAAATAGATTTGTTATATTGGAATCGTTGTTCAAGTTATGAACAAACTGAGAGAACAAAACGCTTGACTGCTTGTCTAAAGCGACTCGTCAGTTTATTCTTTCTTGAGTAATGATGCCAGTCAAGGAAATAAAGGAGTTGCATATTTTACAATATACATGCCGAATTTCGGCTATTTCAGCCGCAAAGTCAACTAATTTCATAACATAAGGCTTCGAATAGGTTGATCAAGGTCTGACGAACATATTAAGCAAGATTTTTAAGGAGTTTCGCTTGTAAAATTTCGGCAGCCTCTAAAATTTCGGCAACCTTTATTTAATATATAGCCGAAACTTGAAATTTACGATTATCGAATTGAGTTATTTTTCTGGAATTTATCCCAATAAAAAAGAGAAAAGACTGACCGAGATTATTTCGGCTTTGCCCGAAACTTTCTGAAGTCTGCTAAAAATTGTTGCAGATCTGGCACAAATTATTCGAGGCTTAAAATAAATTTATTCCAAAATTTACATACAAGCAGCTTCTTTGAAGCCAAAATACGGCTGAAATTGAAAAAAAATTCGGCAACATGTATATTTTATGCAAACTCCTAAATTTATTCAAAGAAAACTTATTTTTTTTTACTTGATGAACAAGAGCACTTTTAATGTTCTTTCTGCTTTCCTTTTTTTTAGGATCGATCTCGCGAGTCTCAATGAAAATATGGATTTTATGGATTTTATGGGTAATTTTTTTAAATTTCCAACGCAGATTTTATTACAATTTTTTTTTTTACAATTTTCTATATCTAACAATAAATTTGATGATTAATTGAAAAACTTAACTCAATATTTAAAGTTTCAGTTGAACGTAAAAGTTTAATTCGTTTTAGGTTAATGTGAACTTTCTTAAGTTCTTAAGTTTGAATATTAGGAATAATGTGAAGTTTATTGGGTTCGAATGTATGTAAAGCCTTTTTAATTTGATAAGCGTTTATATCATCTATTTCGTCTATAATATTTTACTATGAAAAATAAAGTCTAATTACTTCGTTAAATATAAGTTTATTATTGCCGTTATAACTAAATAGTGAAATAACGTAGTTATATTCTTATTTCATAATAATCGGACGGACTGGTATCTTTAAATGCCAGACTATTTAATATATTAAACGTCTTAAATAATTCGTTTAATTTAATTTGCTATTTGGTGTGAAATTTGAAAAAATCATAAAATTCATATTATTATGATATAAACTATGTTATTTCTTATATTATTTTAATTTTAACATTGTTTTTCGTCTAAAATATATATTTTTTTAAGATTATAAGATATTAACAAACGGATAATAATAATTTAAAAGTAAATTATTTTCATAAATCAGATTATTTCATCAGATATTTCTTTTTAAAATTAAAAAATTATTATTGATAATATACTTATTTAAATACACGACAAGTATTAATATATCAATTATTTAACATACATGAATTTAAGTCCGAATAAATCAAATTAAAACTTAAATCAAATTTTAAATCAAATTGAATTATTATTAAAAAAAAAATTTTGATAGGAAAAAGAAATAATATCCAACAGTAAAATAAAAAGTTAAAATATTAATATTATTGTTTAGGCAAATTTTTTACATAATATTTTCTTTATAAATTTGATTTTTATTTCCCGTTATTACACAGTCAATCACTTCACTGCGTCTAATACTCTAATACGTCAAAATAATCTGTCAATTATTTACTTATTTATATCACAAAGAAATTCATTATCAGTGACGACTACAGGAAATAATTTCGGAAAGTAGTACAAATAGAAACTATAAGAAAATTACCCGATTTTTTCGTCATGCATCACGTGATATACTGTAAATAGCGCAAGTTAAAAAAAAACAGTTTAATTTATTTTGATGCTAAATATTACTCAGATTTCTTTATAATATTCGACCATTTCTTTAGGTTGAAGTTATTACCTGACTGATTAATTTGTTGATTACAATTAATGAAGTTCGTTAAGGTTTATAAAATTAGAATTATAATTGTAATTATGATATACATTTTAACAGTTAACAGTTAATACAAGTATAATGACGATAACAATGATTATGAAATCATCATTTTTCCATGCGAGGCAACAAAAGAATTTATCTTACATTTGTTAAAATTGGAAATTTAAATAAAACTTTTGTCAATAACCTAACTAAATTTATTTATACTCCTGAAAATTTTAAGAAAACTTTACCAAAATAATACCGGGTGAAATTTATCCGATGCAAGTTACAGTTGATCCTGAGCAGCTAATACAATGAATTATGATCAACATAATGTATTAGTAATTTTAAAAAAGAATTTTCTCTCAAGAAATTCATTCGGAAATAATTTTTTTTTTTTCAAATTTATCACATATTTTATTTATATTTATATTTATCGATTAATTACACTCTAATATTTATTTAATACTTATAATAGTTACATAAAAAATATACATTTAAGAAAATCTATTTATATTAATTATTTCATATTCATATACGGTCAAATTTCCACCCCATTCAACCGATCAACAAAGGGGGTATATAGCAAACATGTATTGTATGGTTAGCTTTGTATGTATTGTATTATTAAAACTTTTTAATGTATGTAATGTATGGTTTTTTCTAATTATGTATGTATTGTATGATAAATATGGTAATTTTGATTTAATGCCACACATTTTATTTCCAAATTTAACTATTTACACATTTTTCATAATGATTGTGTACTGGCTAATACAATTCAACGCGTATTACTATAATCTTTCTTTTCTTTTTATTAAAAATTAAATATTTTTACGTCTATTACTACTTTTTCATTTAAAAATAAATATTGCTATCGCGTTTTTATTACCTTTACTTTCATTTAAAAATATTTCTATTACATTTATAACTATGTCTAAAGTAAATCCTGTTATTCTTTCAGATATTGAGACTATATCTGATGACGAAACTATATCTGAAAATGAATATTCTGAATTAATGGATGAACAGGTTTGCTCTTTTATTATGTTTTTATTTTATATTAAATAAAGTCAGGTTTAGTATGACTATTTGAATATGATTTCTGGGTTTCTGAAATTTTAATATCTGTTTAGGATGCTAATGAAGATGCAGAACAGATAGCATTCTTCACAAAATACCTTTCAGTTTCAGAGGTTATACATTCAGCCTTTCCTATTGAATATCCTAAAACTTCACCACAAGGAATAGCCACAGTATTTAATGTTACTGGCTGGGCAAACCCAATGGCTTGTTTCAATGATGTAAGTATTTTTCACTATTAAAAATTTTCGCCATTAATTAATAACTTTGCTGCTTGTATTTTTGTTATTTATTAGATCCAATATTCTAATAATGGAGCGGGAGGATCAATTTCAATCCAAAATTGTCCTTATTTTGGAGTACCAGTAAAGAAAGATGTGCGAAAATGTCAAGGTATCAAACATTGTTCCTTTGCAGATCCAGATTTTATTAATGAGCAGCATAACGAAGTTGATATGGAATCAGAAATGTTTATCAAATTAAACCAACATCAGCACAATAAAAAGACTAAAACCTACACGTAAGTTTATATAATTATTTGTTTTTTAAAAAAAAATTTAACATTTTTATTGCATATTATTAGATTTTTTCTTGCTGCAAAATCAACAGCTTGTAAATATAAATCTAACAATCAACTTTGCGATGGCCAAGCAAAATTAAGAAGAATTATTAAAAATGGAGGTGAAGAGTATATTATTGGATGTGACAAATGGGTTAGAGGGGAAAAATGGCATCGCTATATTAAAGTTCCAGGGGAGATTGACTTGGAATTATTACGAGATATTTTTCAAGGACGAGTTGTAAGTATTTTATATGTTTTATTATTAATTTATGTGATACTATTAATTGTAATAATGAATTTAGATTGACGAGAATAATAATGAAAATCAATGCTGCACCATAGTTTCACGTGCTTCAAGAATAAGTTTATGTGGTAAAATTAATTTTAATTAATTAATATATAAAAAATATATATATAATTATATAATGAATTTAACTAATTTATTTTATCAAGAATTTCCACATATTCAAGATGGTCAAGTTATGCGAGGAACTATAATTGAGCGAAAATGCAATGTGCAGTTCATTAAATTTATTCCATATGATTTGGCTGCATGTCCCTATATTGCATTAGTATGTATAGGTACGCACAATCATCCACCACCACCACCAGAACGCACACCAGTGGGTATTAAGGATGAGCTGCAAGCAATGATCCAAAACATTATTGCTTCGGATGATAGTGTAACTTCACGCTCAATAATAGCAGGTGATTTTCTTTAATATTTTTTATTTATATTAATAATAATTTATAACATATATTTCATTTCATTTTAAATAGGAAATAGTAGCATTAAAGCAACTTTTGATAAAGATACTTTATCAGAAGTACATGCATCACTAAACAATGTGGATAAACTTAGATCTCTTGTTGCTAAATGCTATAAAAATATGCATCCCTATGGGCAGGGAAACTTAGGAGTTATGTATAGTGTTCAGTGTAAAAAATTTGATATGCATAACTATGTGCGTCGTATAGGTAAGTATTAGTATAGTTTGTACTTTACTGGAATTTTTTACATACTGTATAATTATAATTTATTATTAATTATTTTTTATAGAGCAATTTGAAGATGGCCAAACTTTAATTTTATGCATGCTTGATTTCCAAGCAAAAGCATTGCAAAATTTAAAGTGTTTTCAAATTGATTTAACATTCAAGAGAGTGCATGGGGATATTAACGAATTTGAAATCAATTCATATGATGAAACTCATAAATTAAGTAAATATTTTAATTATAAATTCGTTACTTATCTTTCTATTACAAAAAATTAACTTTATACTTTTTTAGTTTTATCCTATTGTCGTATTTATACCAATATATTTACAGCTGATGCATACCAACGCCTATTCACTCAACTTTTTGAGGTGGTTGAAAATTTAAGTGAAATACCAGTAAAATTTTATCACATTGATGGTACAGGTTGGGAATGCATTCTTGGAGACCTTGACGCAGGTCAAGCAAAAGGATTAGGATTGGCTTTAGCAAAAAGAGATCCTAGCAAAAACTGGGAAGAACATCTAACATACATTTTTAAATCATGCTTGGTCCATTTTAATCGGTAAAAAATTTTTAAATTATAAACTTTGATATATAAAAATTTAACATATTAATACATTTTATTTTTAGTAATTTGATAGCTAAAAAATTTGATAATGAAGTATATCTATTAGCAAAATCCATTCCAACTAAATCTAGTGCTGAAGAAGTTTATGGATGTTTTGAAAAATTAGAATCATATAATAATCAACGTATAATGGGTAAATAATATTAATATAATTCATAAAAATTTAATTTTTTTAGTTTCATAATTTAATAATATTAAATACTCATATAATAGATTGGACTCAATATTATCGTCAACCCTATGTTTTGGCATCTTTAAATAAGCACATCTCAAATATGGAAAATGAAATTTGGGATCACCATGGAAATAATACTAATGTAGCTGAAGCAGCGCATGCTCAAGCCAACCGTGAGGGAAAGCAATTGAAACTTATTACAGCAATTATGAGGTTAGTGTTAATTATTATTATATATTTCAACTAGCATATTTTTTTAATTTTTAAATTCTTTTTAGAGGCAGACGGCTTGATGAAAGACTCTTTAAGACAGCTGAAATTAATGACAAATTTGGGATTCCATATACTAGAAGGGATAAAAGTGTGATTAAACGGAAGGCAAAAGCTATGACACGAAAAGGTAAATAATAATAATAAATATAATTTAACCATTTATTCTAAAAATTAATATTAATTCAATAGATACTAATAAAAGAAGTCAAAAGGAGACTTCTAATAAGGAATTAAAAAGTAAGCTTATCAATATAATATTCTTGTTTATTTATTAATTAATCATTTAATTTCTTTTAATTATATTAGAAAAAGTACCATTACAGGATGTAACTAATAGAGAGAAGCTGGAAAAAAACGGAAAAAGAAAGGCGTCCACAAGTGAAAATACCTCAAAAGCCAAAAGAAGTAGAATTGATATTAATGAAAGTGATAGTGAACGAGAAATTTCAAAATTAGAAATAGAAGAACGTAAGATGAAATTGGCAGAAAGACGTACAGCAGATCGTAAAGCCCAAGCAGAGATCGAAAAACTAGAATTGGAAAATCTTAAATTGCGCAAAGAACTTAATCTTGACTAATGTAATATTGAATATTACTAGGCTTTTTTATCATATCTATATAATCTATATAAATAAATTTAATTCCTTATGAGTGAATATTGTCATATCTTTGTAAATGTTTGTGTTATCACTAGAATTACATTAAAAAATATTAATTTTATTTATAATACTTCAAAATTTTTTTTTTTTTGCAAATCCTAATCTTATGTATGGCGAAAATAAGTATGCCATACATAGCATACGTTCATTTTTAATATCCATACATGTATGGATACAATAAAAGCATACATAAGCATACAATACATACAACGTCAAGCATACACTACATGTTTTATAATCACCTCAACAAAGGTTCTAACCTTACATTTCATGTCTCAAGTGTCTAGGTTATATCCTTCATGGTCCGCCCATGGTTTTAACCCATATCCGTGATATACTTTGACTTGTCATGCTGTGTCATAGAAACAAATCAATATATTATTATACTCACTTATAGTCATATACGGACATTTATGTCCATGATATTTGTTGATGATGCTCCTTGTCAGATATGGCTGTGATATTTGTTGTCAATTGCTCATGATGATACTCCTTGTCAGGTACGGACATTTATGTCTGTGATATTTGTTGATGACGCTCCTTGTCAGATACGACCGTGATATTTGTTGTCAATTGCTCATAATGATACTCCTTGTCAGGTACGGACATTTATGTCTGTGATATTTGTTGATGATGCTCCTTGTCAGATATGGCCATGATATTTGTTGTCAATTGCTCATGATGATACTACTTGTCAGGTACGGACATTTATGTCTGTGATATTTGTTGATGATGTTCCTTGTCATATACGACCATGATATTTGTTGTCAATTGCTCATGATGATACTACTTGTCAGGTACGGACATTTATGTCTGTGATATTTGTTGATGATGCTCCTTGTCAGATACGACCATGATATTTGTTGTCAGTTGCTTATAATGATACTCCTTGTCAGGTACGGACATTTATGTCCGTGATATTTGTTAATGATGCTCCTTGTCATATACGACCATAATATTTGTTGTCAATTGCTCATGATGATACTACTTGTCAGGTACGGACATTTATGTCCGTGATATTTATGATAACCTTTATCAAGTACAGACATTTATGTCCGTGATATTTATAATAACCTTTGTCAAGCACAGACATTTATGTCCATGATATTTATGATAACCTTTGTCAAGCACAGACATTTATGTCCATGATATTTATGATAACCTTTGTCAAGCACAGATTTTTATGTCCATGATATTTGTGATAACCTTTGTCAAGCACAGACATTATTTATGTCCATGATTTTTGATTTTTTGCACCTACCATCCAGTATTTTAATTATAAATAAGGCAATTTTATAATTTTTGACTGCATATTCATTTACCAACTTCATTAATAAATATTTTATATCACCTTATAACTATAATAAAAAAGGCAATTTTTTTTCAAGTTTACACATTAATTTGACCAGGTTTAAAATAATTTTGCACAGCAAAATTTGGCCAAAATTATTTGGCCAGAATTATAAAATGGACATAAAGTCTGGTTTGCAAATTTGACCAGAATTATAAAAACGGACATTTATGTCCATTTTGTAAATTTGGCCAGCATTATGAACGTAAATATTTTAACTAATCATCCAGTGATCATAAATAAATAAATTATAGCTTGTTAACTTTATCTTATTAAGATATATTAAATGGTGGTAATGTGGCAATTTCATATTTCTATTAGGCCACACAAATTCAAATTTTTGGTTCACGTAACATTGAAATTTAAAATTGACCTGGAGACCAAGGTTTATTGTTTATTAGTAAAAAAAGTTTATATATATAATTGTGACATTTGATTGGTTGACTTTTAGAAGGGAGGAATTTATTTTCACTCTAGAAGTTCTCAGCCGCATAATAAACTTACCCGCCAATAAAATTATGTCCTGATCATGTGATAAATTTTTTATATATTAACTTTTTTTTATTGAAATTTGAAAAAGTGACCCAGCTGGGTGAAGTGAACTGAAAATTTAAATTTGTGTGGCCTTATCATTAAATAAAAAGTTATTAGTATTTATAAATATTTAAGAATATAAAAAATTCTTTCAATAAATAATGTTAATATCTTATTATTTATTAATTCTAAAGGTATGAAACTACCACCATTTAAGATATCTCAAAAAATAATCCAAAAAGCTATATTTTATCTTTCTGTAATTACTTGATGCCAAGTTAACTTTTAGCATTTTAGTATATTTAACCAAATAATAGACATTTTTTTTTATTGTATTTTGATATTCAATATATTCAATAAAAAAGATATACTAGATATTATTTTATTATTTATTTGAAATATAAAGATATATAAACATTGTGTTTTATAAATATTATGTAAATTTTGTAAAGAAAATTTACAAAATTTATAATTGATATAATATTACCAATTACTATAATTCATTTTTAATTGTTATAAAATAATACATTACATATTTATGGAAGTTAACATATATATATCACATTAAGAATTTATAAGGAAGATATATAAATAAACTTATAAATTATATTATATCAATTATTATAATTTATTATTTTAATTACTATAAAGATTTTTTAATATAATTCAACAATTAATTATTCAATTCATTATATATACTATTATATAAGTTATAGTATAGATATACTATTTGTTTTGAATTTAGAATTTAAAAATTGGTTTATTGAAAAAAATATTGATTTTTTAATTTTTTAATTTGTTACTATTAGATACCAATTATTTAAAAATTGTCAGAAAATTGGATCTTTTAATGATTAGTCATTAGTATATTAAATATATGTAGTAATTACATAAATATATCTAATATTTAATTCAATTAAATAGTAAATTAAAATATATATAGAAGTATATTAGTATTTAATGTAATTTAGTATTTAAAATTATTTATTAAATAAAATATTGATTTTTTCATTTTATCTCCCTCTTTTATTAGATGTAAATTATTCTAAAATTGTTAAAAAATTAGATTCTTTAATTATTAGTACATTACATATGCATAGAAGTTATATAAATATACCTATTTAATGTAATTTAGCAATTAAAAAATTATTTATCAAATAGGCCATTGATTTTTTTTTGATTTTATTTTTTTTCTAATTAGATACTATAATTTATTTTAAAAATTATTAGAAAATTAAATGATTTGATTTTTTTAATTATTTGTATATTAAATATTTATGGAAGTTAGATAAACATACCTATTTAATGTAATTTAGTATTTAAAAATTATCTTATTAATATAAAACTTAATTTTTGTTCTGTTTTTATTTATTTATTATTAGATACAAATTATTTTAGAAATTGGATCAACAAAATTATTAAAATTAGATTTGCGAATATTGCAGTAATTATTACAGAAATGTTATTAAGTACATTTTTTCGCAAATCCCAAATTTTTTTTTTTAATAAATAATTTTGTTGATCCAATTTCTAACTTCAATCATCATAATTTCAGTCACTACTAGTTGATCACCCTGATAATAGAAAAATTCTTCTAACAATATTTAAAATAAATTGTGTTTAATAACAATTAAATAAATAAAGTTTTATATTGATAAGATAATTTATAAATACTAATTACATTAAATAGGCATGTTTATTTAACTTCTAATAGACATGTAATATATTAATAATTAAAAGAGCCAAGTCATTTAATTTTTTAACAATTTTTAAAATAATTTGAATTAAATAAAAAAATAAATAAAATCAAAATAAAATCAATGTTAATTGTTAAATTACATTAAATAGGTTTATATAACTTTTATGCATATATAATGTATTAATAATTAAATATTTTGACAATTTTTAGATCTAATAAAAAGAGTAAATAAAAAACAAAAAAAAATCAATATTTTATTTAATAGATAATTTTTAAAAAATAATTAAAGGATCTAATATTCTGGCAATTTTTAAGTAATTTGTATTTAATATTAATAAATAAAAACAAATTATTTTTAAATGTTAAATTACATTAAACAAATATGTTTATATAACTTTCATAGATATACTGACTTATATAATAATATAAATAAACTTTATAGCAATTAAAATAATAAATTATAATAATTGGTAAAGTTTGTTATACATTTTCTTTACTATAAATTTATAATGTAATATAAATATGTTATATTAAAGTAAACTTAATAATAAAATTATAGTAATTGGTAAATTATCATATCAATTATAAATTTTTACAAAATTTTCATATAATGTTTATAAAACATGATATCACATATATACTTTCATATGTCAAATAAATAATAAAAACAATATAAATATCTTTTTATATGTCTAATTTTTATTGATTATCTAGATACAATAAAAATAATTTTTTTTTGGTCAAATATACCAAATTGCTAAAAGTTAAATTGCATTAACTTGCCATTAAGTGATTGTAAAAAGATAGTATACAGCTTATTGGATTGTATTGAGATGTATTAAATAGTGGATTTATACCTTTAGGATTAATAATAAATAATAAGATATTAACATTTTTTTGAAAGAATTTTTTTGTATTCTTAAATAATTCTAAATGCATTCAATAACTTCCCATCTATTGATGATAGAAACCACTATTTAACAATTTAACTTATCTTGATGAGACAAAGCTAACAAGCTATAATTTATTTTTCTATGATCACTGAATTATGATAAGTTACCTTATAAACTAAATTTGGATTATTTTTTTGCATAAATTTGAGCTAATTTTAAACTGAGTCCATTTGGTATAAATTTAGCACAAAAACTTTCTATAAGGATTAAAATATCTATATTCATAATGCCGGCCAAATTTACAAAAACTGTTCATTTTTATAATTCTGGTCAAATTTGCAAACCAGTCATTTATGTCCATTTTATAATTCTGGCCAAATTTGCAAACTGGACATTTATATCTATATTATAATTCTGGCCAAATAATTCTGACAAATTTTGCTGTGCAAAATTATTTTAAACCTGATCAAATTAATGTGTAAAACTTGAAAAAAAAATTGCCTTTTTTATAGTTATAAGGTGATATAAAATATTTATTAATGAAGTTGGTAAATGAATATGCAGTCAAAAATTATAAAATTGTCTTATTTATAATTAAAATACTGGATGAATGGGTGCAAAAAATCAAAAATCATGGACATAAATAATGTTTGTGCTTGACAAAGGTTATCTATCATAAGACAAAGGATAAGCATAATAAATATTACAGACATAAATGTCTGTGCTTTACAAAGATTATTATAAGTATAACAAAAATCACATCTGTGCTTGACAAAGGTTATCATAAATATCACAGACATAAATGTCTGTGCTTGACAAAGGTTATTATAAATATCACAGACATAAATGTCTATACCTGACAAGTAGTATCATCATGAGCAATTGACAACAAATATCATGGTCATATATGACAAGGAGCATCATTAACAAATATCACGGACATAAATGTCCATACCTGACAAGGAATATCATCATAAGCAATTGACAACAAATATCATGGTCGTATCTGACAAGGAGCATCATCAACAAATATTACGGACATAAATGTCCGTACCTGACAAGTAGTATCATCATGAGCAATTGACAACAAATATCATGGTCGTATCTGACAAGGAGCATCATTAACAAATATCACAGACATAAATGTCTGTACCTGACAAGGAGTATCATTATAAGCAATTGACAACAAATATCATGGTTGTATCTGACAAGGAGCATCATCAACAAATATCACAGACATAAATGTCCGTACCTGACAAGTAGTATCATCATGAGCAATTGACAACAAATATCATGGTTATATATGACAAGGAGCATCATCAACAAATATCACAGACATAAATATCCATACCTGACAAGGGGTATCATCATGAGCAATTGACAACAAATATCACGGCCATATCTGACAAGGAGCATCATCAACAAATATCACGGACATAAATGTCCATACCTGACAAGGAGCATCATTATGAGCAATTGACAACAAATATTACGGTCTTATTTGACAAGGAGCGTCATCAACAAATATCACAGACATAAATGTCCGTACCTGACAAGGAGTATCATCATGAGCAATTGACAACAAATATCACAGCCATATCTGATAAGGAGCATCATCAACAAATATCATGGACATAAATGTCCGTATATGACTATAAGTGAGTATAATAATATATTGTTGGATTAAATTAATTAGCATGATTTGTTTCTATGACACAGCATGACAAGTCAAAGTATATCATGGATATGGGTTAAAACCATGGGCGGACCACGAAGGATATAACCTAGACACTTGAGACATGAAATGTAAGGTTAGAACCTTTGTCGATCAGTTGAATGGGGTGCAAATTTCCAAGGTTTTGGATATATATTGAACCGAAAATTTGACCAATAAAAAAAGTTCGTTCCTTAGAGAAATGATGAAAAAAATTTCTAAACTTATTATTAAATTATTAAATAATTATCAAGATATTGGAATAGGTGAAATTCAAGATTCTGTTTCTGTTCTGGTGTGAGTTTTAATAATTCTCGTTCAACATTTGCTTGAATTTCAATCCCATAAATATTTTTGTTTAAATATTTAGCGATACTAAAAGGAGAAACGATCTTACATGTTAATTTATATGACCTATTTGTATATTGATTTGCATAAAAAAACATAATTTCATTTTCATTAATTTGCATATTTTCTTTGTTAATTAATGACTTATTTAACGTTTTTACGACAATATCGAATGGTATCTCTTCACATTTAACATCGTAAACGTAAACATCATTAAAAAAGAAAAATTGACGATCTGTGGTATTGTCTAATTGAGACTGTTGATGAGTAGGAGCTTTTACGGTATGATAATCTTGGTAATTACCGTGACTGGCCTGTTCAACGGTAATAGCATTGTAATCATTCGCATTTAAGGCGTCATCCATTCTGATATTATCGGCGTGCTGAGTTCGTACATAATCCTGGTAATTACCGTTGCCGATCTGTTCTGTAGAAATACGATCATTCATATATGAATGGGACTGCTGATAGACTGGATCTTGTACATTATTATAATCCTGGGAACCACTGAAATTGACTCCAAGATGAGATTCATCAATATGCTGATAGACTGTGTTATAATCCTGAGAATCACTGTTTGAACATTCTATTCGTTCAGTTTCATCAGAATAAGGTGTAATTCTATCATCTTGAAAGGTTTCAATGTTTGAACGGATTTGCGTATGATTTGATTGCATATTCTAGACTTAGACAAATAAAAAAAGATAAAATAAGAGAGAGATATTTAAAAATTTATTGATTGTATTTATGTAGCAACTTTATTTTATGTATACAGTATATATACAGTATATACCGTCTAAAGGGAATAAATTTTTCTATACGAGAGTTTTTACATGCAAAATATAATATATTTATTTTTTTTTTAAAAAAAAAAAGAAAAATCGTTGTTGGTTGAATTGTTAAATTTTGGGATCAAAGTTTTTATTGAAAAAAAGATAGACGTTACTCTATATATATGTATTATGAACGGGGAAGATCACTAGTTGAAACACCGAGAATCTACCTTTATTTGTTAATTAAATGTGAAATATGATTATGTGATAAGAATGTTATTTCTGCGCAAATTACTGTCACTATATAGTAGTTTCTTATTATTGAATTTATTTATTCATAATAAATCATACTTCAAGATATATACATTTTACAATAAATACGTAACAATACGCCAAATTGTTTCAATCTATTTAAAGGTATATACAAAAAAAGAAATAAAATTATTTTTGAATGACTTTTGATTTAATCCATATATATATTAACCAAAGGAACCCTCCTCACACACCCAAAAAAAAAAAAATTTAAATCCTTTTAAATTTTAAATTTGGTATAGATTTATTCTTTATTTAATATTAATTTGAATTTATTAATAACGGAATCAAAACTCCGATTTTCTATACGTACTTATTTTACTTATTTATTAGGGCTAAGTGTATATGATCGGAGTAACCTTAAAATCGCTCCGTCAAATAAGTAAAATGACAATCCATATTTCTTTGTACCCATGAATGAAATCCATCCGTATATTTTCACAAAAATCAATAAAAATAAAAAAATAAGTAAAAATAAAAATAATGTCGTTTATAATAATCGAAATCATATTAAGATTTTGTTTATTTATTATTTACTTTTTAAGAAAACCAAAATGAACTATAAGGCACAGTAAATTATTCCTGAACCATATTAAAAAGTGAATTTCCCTATTGGACAAAAATAATAACGAAAAAATTATATTCCTTTACAATAAAAAAGTATTTACTATATAATTATTTTATTTATATACTATAACAATAATGAGTTTATTCATAGTGCTTGTTTATTGACGAGATCGACATAACAGTTTTTAATCACCGGAAATGTACTCCGAAACGAACAGAGTTTGACGGATATTTCTTATAAATTTATTCCTTAAAGTAAATATTATTTCCAAAGATATCGATAATAGCAGTTTTTAAGTATGTTCTCATTTTTTTTTAAAAAAAAGTAATTTTATTGAAAATCTTTTTACAATGAATGAAATACGTATCTTTTAACCGATTATTTATATACAAATTATAATGGTTAAAGTAGCTTGTTGCTCACAGCACATGCACGTTACAAAATAGATAAAATAAAATAAATTTGTCTGGAAGCCTATTAAAGCGTCACGAGGCGTAGCTGTACCATCGTGATGACTACCCAACTTTATAAGAATAAATAAAATTGTACACATTATTTTTACATATTAAATAAATAAATAGTTGATTATTTATATAGTGCTGTAATTAATTATCCTTCAATGCTCATTGTAGACAGTCTTAATTAGGAAATTGATTAAAAGCCATGCGATCGACAAAATATTCAAAATTATATAAAGGCTGTAAAAGATTCTTTTTTTTTTCTCAAAGCCTCTCGTTAAATAAAGAACTCGATCAACAATTTTGTGAAGCAAGATTTTTCAATAGTGTGCTTCTTCTACAGTGTACAGTTCATACAATAGTTTCTAATATTTCGATATTACTTTTTAAATAATTCACTTTGGATGCTATTTTTTTTTCTAGAAAAATACTCGATCCAATTTAAACATGAACCAAGATCAAGCTTTTAACCCACTACCTCCGTTCGTCTCACCGCAACAGAACCTTACTTCCGCAAATACTCCTCATGTGACTACTGTGGATGCCGTTCATCCTAGTACGCAAACTCCTCAACTTACCACTATACCTCTTCATCCTACCGCCTTTTTTTTCCGGCCATCGAATGATTTTTGTCATTATTACGTTAATTGTAAGGAAATCTGTTACGATACTGTAACATACTTATTAAACAAGTCACCAAATGAAAATAACGTTCAACCTAACGAAAATGAATGTATTTTCTACTATCGGCAACAAATTGATACCAGGTTTTATCGGGTATCATGCGAAATCGTTTCTCCTATTCTTATTAATGATTATTTGAATAAAAATATCCTCGGAATTTATTCACAAAATTTGGAACAAGAGAACCTAACATTTACCATCAATCAAAAAGATAATCTTGAATATCATTTGAAGCAATATTTAAGCCTTTACTTACTTAATTAAATTAGAAATTTTCGTTTCATATTTAAATTTACCCGGTTTATAATTAAGGAATATTATCGTTTGTCATATTTATCTCATTATAATTGTTTTTGAATTATAAGTTTATGAAATAAAGCTCAATTAAGATTTTTATTATGACCTTATTTTAAGAACAACTTTTTTTGTAATTGATCGGCAACATGACTGAATGAAAAATAATTTTAAGCTTGTGTATAATTTGTGATAATCAACGCAAAAACAACCAGTCACGTTTTTCCGATCGTCGATTATAGTTAAGATTTAAATATATGTAAACAAGAATTTTCTTGCGTATGAATAAACTAGTAAACTCGTTGTTAAATGACCCTATTCCTCAAACTTTGCTTGAAAGTAAAATTGTAAAATAATATATAACAGATAATAAATGTATACCGTAATACTAGAAAAGCAGTTCAAATTATCAATGACATTTCATGAAATTATAAAAAAAAGAGTCTGCAGGTATGTCAATTTAAAATCTTTATTTGAAGAATTTGTTATCTGTTATTTTTTTAAAAACAAGAAAAAATTATCTATATAAGCAAATAATCATATGAAGTAGCCAATCAAAATTTGTTCATTCAAGTTACAGTCATGTGATCATCAGATAAAAATTTGTATTACGAATATTAAGTTTCGTTTATTTTTATTATTTTTTATATTTTTTATATTTTTATAATGCAACAACTTTAAAATTTGGTATATTTTATTAAATTATTTTAAAGTAATTTTATAAGATTGCACATATTTTTATTGATATTTATTAGATACTATTGTTACTAAATAGGCTTAAACGTGTATGTATTAATAAAGAAGCTACTCTAAGAACATTGTATTCTCGTTATGATCCTTCCAAGTGCGTGGAAAAGTTATTCTAAATATCGTCAACTACCTCTTTCATTCCTGAAAAATTTTTAACTACAGTCAAAGTTCTCTATAACGAATCCCACGGGCCGGAGATTAAAATTCGTTATAGTAAGAAATTCGCTATACTAAAAGCCATTTTATTATAAATACTAAGATCTGTACCTGAACTTTTCTTCATTATAGCAAATTATTCGCTATATAAAAATTCGCTATAGAGAACTTTGACTGTACTTAATTGGCCCCAGTGCTAATTTTTTGCTTGGTGTTATTCTATAACTATTTTTTTAGCTTCACCTAAATTAGTTTTCAGTTCAGCAAAAATTAATTCACCATCTTTTATTTCTTCATTATTTTGTTATTTTGTATGCTGCCATTATTGATAACTAAATCATTTGTATCATCACGTAAAGCTTATAAATAAAAAAAAAACGAAAAATTAGCAATAATATAATTATAAAAGCAATAAAATCTTTTGAAAAATTTACCGTTTGAGTTTGAAAATGCTGCACATGTTTCATTCTTTTGTGAAATTTCATAAAAACAGTTATGATCATTAAACACGTATCTTTTCAGTAATGATTTGCTTTAACAGAGTTTAACTCATCAGGTTCTATTATTGATAATTGGAAGCAAGATCCGTTAAAAATCCCTGAACCTGTCATTTTGTTTTAAAAATTTTTGCTTATTGTTATTAGATATTTGTTCGCGACAGTGAGAACGTACTTTCCTTAACTCTTCTCTTTTTTTACTAAGAAAAAAACTTGCTGCTTTGCTTTGGGAACAACGGCTACAAGTGTATATTTCTTCCATTATTAAAATAAAGAAAAAATAAAATTGTTGAGTATTAAAAATTTAAAATGAGTCAATATATTGGCAGAAAAAAGCGTGATACAAATTTTTATCGGCAAGTTATAGGAGGATGTTTATTTTTTTATTTTTATTTTTAAAACCACGTGAACTAGATTACAGAAAGATAGACAAGAACAAAAGATGAAACAAAAGTCAAACGCTATCTGATACTAAGCTATAATCAAACCGCCCGAGGACAGCGCCACTCTGGTACTTTAAACGAACCTGGAGGAGTCCCTAACACGACATCACATCCCTAAAAACCAAAGTAAAGGCAATCAAATCCAAGATTAGAAACGATCCGTATTTTTCTTTCGGTCATTAAAGACCGCCACCTGTAAATACTGTAATAGGTGGAATGGTTCACACTATTCTAATTGTTGTACGATGGTATAAAATTTGTACGTGGGGGTTACCCAAAAAAAGTAAGATGTATATAAAAAAAATACAAGTCAATAGTAAAAATGTGGCTAAAATAATGTAAATCTATAACTATCAGCGTGCCACTAAAAAAAAAAAAAAAAAAAAGCTGGTAGTTGTATTCGAATAGGGTTAAGGTAAAGCGAAGACTTTAAAGTCTTCAGGAGACGGAATATCTAGTCTCAATTTTTTGATCTCAGTGTTGTGCCTATCTGTATTTGTAGTCGGGATAGGAGGGCGTTTGTGTGGCCTGAGTTCAAGATGTTTTGTGTCATCAGATATGTGTCCTTTGTAACGGTAATGGGGTCCGTTGTCATCTATGACTGAAAAGTAGTCGATACTAAAAAGACCTAGTTCTTGCTCCAATTGGAGCAACTGTTTGTTAGTTTTGTAAACGTTTTTTCCCTGTATGATTCTGTTTTGTAGAACGGATCGACGATCAATTAGGGGAGTGATTTTTTTGTGAAAATGATCTTGAAAGTTAGTCAGATCTTTGACCATATCTTCACGATATTCTATACGGTTGGAGGAAGTATTCCAGAGCTTAGCTCTAGCGGAAAGTTCTTCTTCGTAAGCGAGACGTCTAACTTGTCTTGCTTCATCTGCTTTTTGTTGACGCACAGCTAGTTCGTGAGCTTCTTTACGTTTTCTAATACCATTTAACCAGTATATGCATCCTGGTGTGTATTGTTGACCTTTAATTTTTGCCTGTCTATTAGAAGTATAAACAGGTTCATCGGTTACATAAGGAAAGAGGTCGTTAGGAATCCAGATGCCCAACTTCTCATGCTACGTTTTCTCCTCATTGAGGAGAGTGGGTTGTGAGGTGGTGGCAGGTGAGTGAGTATTTGAAGTACTAATTGAATTGTTTCCTGGAGATAGTTGACGGGCTCGGTCAAGACATTTGGCTATAACGGCCATTGCGCCTAAAGGCTTGGGTGAAGCAGGGGGTATAGGAAAATTGTAATCACTCTCATCTCTGAGCACTAGTCTTTTGTGATATTTTAAATGTTGTATGGGTTTATTAATATGTTGTGAAGGTAAAAATAAGAAACGGTGTTGTTTAGCACGGTGAAGCTTTTCTTCAAGAGTATTCACGCGTCTATGAGATTTTTTATTGTTACCACGATTGTAGAAAACAGATCTACATGCCCGTTAAAAACGGGATTTTTGTTTTTTACTCCTTTTACTACTGTCTGAGTGGTGTGAACGGAAATTGTCCAATCGTTTTCGGTACATGCGACGGTCTTTGTGTGTGGAAAGGAATTTGTGTCCATTAGCTAAGTATGAAACGTCATATGAAATTCCAAGACGATTTGAATAGACGTGTTTTTTGATATGATGTTGCCACTGTTTATGAATAACGGTTGCATGAAACTGTTTGTTATTTACGTTGTCTTTCGATAACGAGATGGGTTTCTTGATGTTGTGAAAGATGTCTAAATGTTTTCGATGAGAGGCGCAAGCTCTTCTGTTATAAGACATAATGTAGGGGGAGGGGACACGGCACATCTGTGTGTGTTCAGTTCCAAAATTGTAGGTGGTGGAAAAGTTACATGGTGTAAAAATACCAAAATGAAAACGGTAACGTTTATATGAAAAGTTAAAGAAAGTTTTTGTCTGAGAATTTCTTTGTGTGATTTTATCAGCACGTGATTTGACAAGAAAATATCTGTCGAGTAATTTTGAACGAATAAGATTAAAATATTTCTTTTGAATAGAACGTGGGAGAACTTTTTGATGAGAAAAAAAATATTGTAACATCTTACTAATCTGAAATTTCAGATTAGGAAAGCTACAGGTGGAAGAGTAGCTAATAGGGGTGGTTTTCATGTGGTAATCATTTGTGTGTATTTTAAGATGAATATCATTGGTGTTTGCTGAGGGATCAGCTAACTCAAAAAAGAAACTTTTTGATCTTCTGATTTCGTAAATCTTGTTACATCCAGCCCGATTGGATCTAGTCACGTGAAATTTATGGAATGAGACGTCGAAAGAAAATTTTCCCAAAGGGAAAGGTTTTTGAAAAGTAAAAACCATATTTTGATATTTTTTGTAAAAGTGAGGTAAAAATATAGTAAAAACTTCTTTCAGAGGTCGGGTGATAAGGAGAAGGACCTTTCCATAAGAAGCCACCCAGTGGGCTTCTTGCTTCTCGAACGTTAAAAACGTAAAAGGGGTGTAAATAAAAAAACAGTATTTAACTGCGGATTTCTATGTTTATAGGAGGATGTTTATTTGATTGGACATTTTGTTTTATAGTACAATCAAATATCACGTGACTGTAACTTTTGGTTACGGACTTACGGTGCTCTTGTGGTAATTGGGTCCGGGGTCGTCAACTACATTTTGCCTTAAAAAACAAATCGAAAAGAAAAATTATCAAGATCAGTTTTAAAAAACTAAAAAAATAATAGATCGAAAAAAAATGATACGGTCTAAAAAAAGACCGATTATTCGAAAAAGATTACGTTCGCGGATAATTTGTTGTGTTTTAATAATATCAAATTAAAGGCAATTTTTGTTGAGCTCTACATTACGTCATTATTATGAAATATATTTGTTACATATGAGTTCAAGAAAAAGGATCAAGTCACTAAAAAAAACTTTTTTATATTGTATTGTTGTTTAAATTGTTATGATTGATCACAATACTAGAAAAAATTTTTTTTCCATTGATTTGGATACACTCACTTCATATTGACGTTAGTAACCTTCATTTATGGTGTACAGTATATGCATCTTCACGAGAGTCATTACATACTATATAATATATTAATTTATAAAACAGAAAAAATTGTTGTTTGGTGAGTTGTTAAATATAGGAGGTTAATTTTGATTTAACAAAAAAAAAGGTTTGGAAGTTACTTTATATACATGTTTTACAATAAATAGAACTGGGGAAGTACACTAGTAAACACCAAGATCATAATTAATCGTGTATCAGGCAAAAAATCTTGTATCAGGCGTTAAAATCGCAATATTCAAACTTCGAGCCGAATAACTATTAAATATGCCAAATTTTTTGTGCTAATTTATAAGAAAGAAATTTATTTTTTGGGATTTTAAATAACTTTATTTTAAAGCCTTTTTTTTATGAAATGGTTTGACAGTTAATGAACTCAAATATATTCGGTCGGATCAACTAATTAAAGAGTGTAAGAATCGTCAAAATATTAATCCCTTGAGCACAAAAAAAAAGAATCTTCACAAAAAAAATTTTTCTTAATCCTTTTAAAATTTAAAAGGGCCATATGGATAAACCTTTGACTTTTATTTACCGCTTTTATTGCTTTTATTATTATCATCATTAATAATCGATTAAAATTACTGACTTTGTGTATTTATTTATTAGAGCTAAGTGCATATGATTAAACAGAATTTTGGTGGAAACTTCTCATAATCAATATGAAAATCCCTGAACATTCGATAATAATTTGATTATCGTTAAAAAAAAAATTCTATGAAATATTTTCTGACTGAAGTCATTCGTAAGTATTCGATGATCTCTGAATGTTCTTTTGTCAAAGTTGCAAAAGCCAAATAAATTATATTTATTTACCTTTTGGGAAGAAACACAAAACTACTAAATCACATGAAACAAAATTAAGACATAGTGATGTCCTAACCCATGATATTTAACAAAATTTTCCTATTATTTAATAGACAAAAATAAAAAAGGAAAAAAAAAACTTCTAATTTCTTCAATTTCCGCACTTCCTTTACTTTCTGAACTCCCATTCCGCCAGTGCAATTCTCCTCTCTTCCAGTTCTATTTACGACCTATCATCCCTGCTGTAAAGATTCCGTCACATTTTAATGTTTACTAGTTCTAATTGCACTTGCTTTATGTATCTTGAGCTTCCGTTCTGCCAGTGTCATTTTCTTCTAACCTGATTACAGCGCTGACGGGAAAAAACTGACAATAGATTATGAGTACTAAAATCTATTGTGCAACCCTCACTCCCTATCACTAATTCTACACGCTTCGTCGCTTCGGTATAGATTTACTAAATTAAGACATAAATTCCCTATCAATGGCCTCGCTATTGTTAACATAAAAGCCTCTTGAGGGATGAATTTTTTTCACTGATCATAACATTTCCCTTCATCTCAACATTCTTTTCGTTACATATTGACCATAAAAATTTTGATCTCAGGAGAGTAGTATGGCCGTCAAAAAGAAGTTGTTGACTTTCACATTGTTAACTGAAAATTTGAATGGTGGATTTTTCGTGAAATTTGACTCAAAATTTATTTGAGCAAGTTCGTCAGGTGCTTGGTGATATGCGGATATTTTCAACATTCCAAGACTTACACCTAATCTTCATGAGGAACGTTGCCCACGGGTCTTTTGCGCAAAATGTTCCCCACACATGAACTCTAAAAAGGTATTTTGCTTTTGCACGAGTTTGCCTTTCGAACTTGAGTTGTATTACGACCATTTGAAATGTTGTTTCATCAAAAAATATAACTTTATTCCACCTTTTTCTTTGATGAGCTCTTGCCCAGGAAACACATCAGCTTCAAGTGAGAATAGGAACTGGACGAGAAATACAAACTTTATATCCGAGCTTCTGAAGATTTTCTCATTCGTGGTGCAATATTAAGATAAGATTTTTTAAGAGTTCCAATAATTTCAACACTTGACACAACTCTGTGCGATTTTGTGACATGACCAAGGCAACGACATTTATTAGGTAAGACGCTTTGGACGACCTGAATGACTTCTTTTTTAAGATGTTTAGCCCATCTAAACAATTTTTTTTCTAAAAGTTATTTCCACCAGATTAATTCTGAAAGAGAGTTGTTTTTAGTTTTTAAAGGAATTAAAGGTGTACTCCTTTCTTGGAGGTTTTTCAGTTACTCACAACATCTTTTTATGAAGTAATATATGTTGCGAAATAATAGTTCCTTCGCCTTATTTTTTTTCTCTTCACTCGTATACTCTATTTTATCCTCGGCGAAAAGTCTCAAATCTTTTATAAAGTCGACATCTATTATTTTAACTTGGTAATAGTCCGGTGCATCTATCTTCCGGTTTCTATGTCTGATATGCAATAATGTGTTATTCGGCACCAAAAACTCATAGATTGATAGGAAATATTTATTATTATTAGGGATTACTGGGTACTGGCTATCTTTTTGCAAAGAACATGAAGGTATATGATACAGCTATTCCGTTCTTCAAGTGAAAAACTTTCATAGAGAAAAGCCTGGGAATTTAATTGCGAAAAAGGATGATTTTAAATAAAATTACTAATCATATAATTATGTCGTCAGTATTACCAATTATCGTTCAGATATAGATATATTAATCTTCATGTGAATTCTCTGATTTAATACCACATTAATCGAAAATAAGAATCGTGAATTTTTTTTATGTATTAAATATATCTATCTATATCCGAGTGTGTGTAACTTGATAATTATAATATTGATGACTAATTATATAATACATTTGATAATTATGATGTCATAATCATATCATTGATTAACAATATTAATAATTGTCCTTTTTCGCAAAAAAAAAAAAAAAAATTTACTAGACGTTTCCTCAATGAATACCGGAAGTTCAAGCAAGCGCGTTATCATACCAAGCTGATTATAATTAATTTCACAAATATCGGCTTCTTAAAAAATTAAGAAAATCCTGAATCCCTTTTCTTGAGGACAAAGGGACAAAGCAGGATCATATACGAATGCAAGATAAAAAGAACAAAGAGAACGAAAATCAAAGGTGCGTTTTGTATAGTGAACTTTGTGTCATAGAAAGTATTTCTTCTTTTTTTAATATTCTTTTGCTTTCTTTTTTAGGATTGGTCTCAAGAGTCCAAGGGAATTTTTAATAGTAATAAATATTTTTTGTTAATTTTTGAATTTTTGGTGCTGAAAAACACATTTTTATCGCAGAGATTAAAGGGTTAAGAAAAAGGTAGTTGATATACGCAACGCAATTTCAAAAATTGAGTTAGCCGAAAAAGGAGTGGAACAGTCAGAACGTGACCTCCGGATTCGTAAAGCAAGTGCAATGGTCTGTAAATTAAAATTAATTAACATAAAATGCGCCGGAATCTTATCAGAAGCAGTATATAAATTGAGCTGGAAGGTCTCTTGGTCTGCTAATTACAGCAGATAGTGCATTTTACTAAACTGGTCTAACTTAAAAAATTCCCTTACGACAAGTAAACATGGACCCGTCTCTGGATGGTATAAATATTTAGTAGAAACATATGTATCAGCAAAGAATCTTTACGTCTATTGATGTCGATCGAACCTCCTCTGATGATTAATCTTCAATTACAACGCCCGCCGGCTTCATATAGCACCATTAAAGATAACAGAATTTGGATTGGTTCTTGCTCAGAAAGAATCAAAGATATTATATATCTGATATGGCAAGTTTCTAGAAAAATTTCACCGTCCAACATAACCTCCGATATCATATATTGAGCATTAGATATACACTCCGAACATTTTGACGAATCTCATCTTACCCCAAAATACGCAAACAATCCTTGACGTCATATAATGGTTGTCATTTACATACACCATATTATTTTGGAGTCGACCCATGCATTAATTATTGATACTTTCACCACTAAACGAGCAACTGACATTATACACCAGCATCTACATTTACGTATTCTAAATCAATTTCACACAACACGTACAGAATTATGGTATATAATGATTTCCTCAACGAATTCAACCTCTTTTGCCGAGTGATACTATTCTTCTAACTCTTCTAATACTTCCCGATCATGACAACATCACGTTTTACACCGAAGATTCCCTCACAACTAATAGAGATACTTCATCACCACCCAGAGCCTAGGCTGGATTATACCTTTGTCAGATACACCCAATATCGCCTTTAACTGTGCGTCACGCACGATTATTTCCATCATCAACAAATGTAGAAGCTTTAGCAATATGTACCGCTTTAGCGACTTGTCCACGAAATTCAAGTGTCAACATATATACTGACTTGTTTTTCATCATCCAGACTAATTCCTAGACGCGCACTTAAAGTGATATGGAAAGCGATTTTTTTATCATAAGCCAACTCAAGCTGGAAGATCTTTTACACAAAGTTAAAGCACACTCGGGCGCCTCTTTAAATGATGAGGCTGATGCACAAGCAAAATTGGGACTCACCTCTCAATATTCGATCAACACTAATCCAACATCATCAATTGGGCCTTAATATAGAATGGGGATACAATTGTTGACAGGGACATCAGGAAAAATGTTCATACGGTGGTTAATTATTTAAAATTCAACGAATTCATCCAACAAGGGCGTTTACGTTACATTCTCACATTCGAAGGACGAAATTGGAAATGGACAAAATTATGGATATTGACGTCTCTGGTCGTGTTTACACAACATTCAAATTCTTAAACAAATTTACATCAAGCACAAGAGCATATTTTACAATGCTTATCCAATTGTTGCGACAAACTTGCACTTTTACTCGAAGACTCGATCGACAGAATCGGATGGTCTTCTCAAGACTCGCCAGTACTTTCAATAATTAATTACAGTTGCATAAAATTTATAGTTATGAACTTATGATGATTAATTTTAGTAAATTCATTATTTTTTGATTTGTTCAGGAGATTAATAATATTTAGATAACGAAATTGTTAAGTATAGAGATTTAAAATAGTTTGAGATTTAAATAAGGGTTTTAAAGATATGTAGGTTTATTGTTTTTATATGGACCTTCAATTATCAAAAAAAAAAATTATCAAATCAAATTATGTATTTCATCCTCTAATATGAACTAAATTTAAATAATAATCAATAATTAAATGAATGATGTTAGAGCGGAGCACAAGGGGGTGAAAATATATATATTACTGATGTTTTTTTATATTTTTTTGACTCTCTTAGACAATGTAAATATCTTTGTATAATAATATAATATTTATGCAAGATGCGTTATGTTAAGCGCTGCATGTATGGTAAAATTACTAAAAACAAGATTTGCTTAATATATTTAAAATCATTAAGGCGTAACTTTACTTTTGCAACTGAATATCATTTTTGAATGATTTGGTTTTTTCGTTAAACCCTCTAAACAAACTTTTAGAACAGTGAATTTTTTGAAAGTGCTGCGCCGCAAAGTACACATTCCGAAAAGAATTTAAAAACCAGTTATTATTTTAATAAAATAATTTTGTGATAAAATCTAGAAAATATATTATTAGACGACTTATTATTGCTTGTCATAATATTGAATATTTACAAGACATACAGTATATACAGCACAAGGAAAATATTGGACCACCTAATTCGCTATTATAGCCATGAAACAGTAAAGATTTTTTTTCCAATAATTAATCTGCCTTTTATATTATAAGCAAAATTGTTAAATTACATTTACCTTAAAAATTATATAAATTTCTGATTCAAATTGATTATGCTTTTAACTGTAACAAACATAAAATAAACTACCATAATTTTATAAACAATGCAATTATTAATAATTACCTAAAATAAACTATTCTTCGTCCTTATACTGAGAAGACTATTAAAGGTTATTCCGCTTTTCAATGTCACTGACTGAGGTGAAACACAATAAGTTGCTAGTGTATATTATACAGCAAATCCGCGGAAAATTTTAAAACAATTAATTTTATCAATTCGTGCAAACAACGTCAACAACGCTACTTAATATACCAATCCAGGATATGACAAACCTATTTTGTCTCTTGAATTATAGAATGGCATAGTCAAAGAAAAATCAGATTCCGTGGTTAGGAAAGTAAGCCCAATACCGTAGATGACGGGGAGAAGAATATTTTACGAGAGGTAGAAGTCATCTTTGAATGAGTAAGAAAATTTTAATGCTTAAGTACTGTACCAATATTTGACGTAAGTTTAGATATTAGAAGTGACCAATTCTAAAAAAAAAGCGCTCAAAATTGTTATCAATAAAGAAGACTTGAATTCATTTAAGGAGCTTGCATATAAAACTAGATTTGTTATAAAATATGCAATTCCTTAACTGGCATCGTTACTCAAGAAAGAATCATTTCTATGACACAAAGATTAGTCTCGCTCATTAACCAAAATGCACTTTGCAAATTATCTCCTTTGCTTTATTCCTTTTACTTTTGCTTGTATATTCTATTTTGTCTTTAGCGAAGAGTCTTATATTTGGCTTGGTAATGTTCGATTGCACCTGTTGACTTCCAGCTTTTTATTTATTGAAGTGGAATCCATCTTTGCAAAAAGAAAATAGAAAAAAGAAAATGAGGGAGGGTAACGAGGAGGGTATAAGATGCATATTCTGGTGAACGATTAAAAAATCAAGGATTACTGCATTATAAACTTCCACCCTTTCATGGAGAAAATCCTGGAAATTTTGATTGTGAAAAAGGATTTACTATTATGTCATCGATATTATATTAGTACATGAAAAAATTATTAATCATGCGAATTCTCATTCTCTGATGGCTCTGTGTGTGATCGCAACACAAATGTTTATTATTATCCTTTTGCTAACAAATCCATTTCCTCACTCACTATGATGTAAGTGACTATCATGACAGTATCATGTGGCGCTGAATCCCATGACGATTTAAATGTTTAATAACGATTTATGCAAAATTCTCAAGAAAAAAAATCACGGTTAGCGAGAGATGTTATCAAAGAGAGAGTACGGATCTTAGTTCATTTAATGCGAGTCCCAGGCTCCCAGAACCAAAGTTATTACTTTAAGATTCCTTATAAATTTTGGTAGATTCTTTTTTACAATTTTTCTTTTTTTTTTCTAGTTATTTTTAACTGCATAAATCCTTCATGCTGTTTGAATTCAGTAAAGGCAGAGGTGTCAGTTACGGATAAAGAAATATTTAATTCGTGATCCGTCTGAAATCCACTAATACGTTTTGGGGAATTATTTTGCAAATTAATTTAGTGGGAAATTCAGATAAGAGCAATAGATATAGCACGCAGGAAATGTGAAATGAATTTACAAATTATTAGAGAAAAGTAGTTTAGAAGAACTGACATTCCAAAAGTATCAACTATTCAAATTACTAGATACACCGCAAAATATAGTACAATAAGTTAGACAACCTGTGTTTAATAGAAATAAATAATTTTAATACTTTTTTTTTGTTTTTTCTTGTTTATAACCTTTAAATAAATTATTTACCAGCATATTAATAAAAAAATATCAATTTTGTGATTGTCCCACCTCTTGTATTGAATAATTATGGCATTTTTAAAGGCCGGAATCCAGCGTCGCTAAAGAAAAAATTTTTTAACTAATCGTTCAATGCAAAAATTTTTGATGGATTTTGATTCCCTCGGTTTTAAGCAATTGGTTACACTATTTTTCAGCCGGGTTGTAATACAAATTTGGCTGGTTACTTTTTAGGCAATATCGCCAATTTGTATAATAACGTAACCTTAAATGGCAAGTATACGTTGATCAAACTTGTGATATTAATATTTGACGATGCAAATTTATACTCGGAACATTATTATATAACACTTAAAAAAAAAATTCTGAGCAAATCAGCTCAAAAGCCATTTAAGGGATAATTAATTTGTAAAACCAGTTCCCCGAAATTTATTAGTAGTTTTCACTGGTTCGGAGACGGATCACGAATTAAATTTTAAATTGTGTTATAGTTTATATGTTCTTTTTATTTAACGTTTTATTGCTTTTTTTTATCTCTGGTGCAAATTTATGTATTTTTTTTTCTGATATCCGATTTTCATTTATGTTGAACCCATTCAGCGCTAATTTAATATAATATTCATCCCAAAGTTTCAAATAGTTTATTTGTTACACATAATTTTTTACTTCTATTTGACGCCACGCCAGATTTGCGGTTTAACGGATTAATATAATTATTATATCAATTGAAATTCTGTAACATTGTGTTATTTACGGAATCAAACCTTCAATTTTCATTCGTATGTTGCGTATTTATGAAGGCTAAGTGCATATTATTGATTTGATTGATTGATTCATCGGAATAATCTTTAAAGACACTCCGGCAGAATTCTAATCAAAATGAAAATCTTTCAAAGAAAATGCTGTTTTCCCTGAATAATATAGAACATTCAATAATAATTGATCATTATTGTTTTAAAAAAAATTCTTCGAAAAAATGAAATCCATTTTTTTACAAGAAAGTGAAAAATACATAAAAATAAAATAATACCGCTTATATAACTGAAGTCGTTCGTAAATATAAAATAAGTGTTCGATATGATTTAGAATGTTCTTTTTATGTCATTTATTTATTTATTTACTCTTTAGGAGGAAAAACGAAAGAACTACTAAATCAATGTAACAAAATTAGGCACAGTAATTATTCCTAAATCATGGTAAAAAAATTTTTTCCTATTAGACAAAAATAAATCATTTTACCGTAAATTTAAAATCGATCAACGAATTTAATTTTCTCGATTTCCGCTTTACGTATATTGAGCTTTCGTTCTACCAGTGTCCTTCTAACTCGATATGCGAAATGGTGCAACGTCTTTTCTTTTCTTTCTTTTTTTTTTATTGCTTCCGCAATGCGATAAAATGTGTTATTCAACACCCAAAACTCAATACGATTATTGAGTTCATTGTTTTATTTTTAAACTAAACTAATTGGAGTTTTTCTACTATTAGTAATCTTATCAGTTATGTAAAAACTCGTCAATGGTATACCAGCCAGGGCTCCAGCGGTTCACTCGTGAGACCACCTGCCACAGCTCCTGTTAAGGCTCCGACGGTAGTGCTAACGATAGCTTGATTAGTTTTGTCTGAAGATCCGATTTTGATAAAAGTGCTTTGTGAATGGTGGCTAATATAATAGTTGATAAAATAAAATATGGAGGGTTAGTGATATCGGTAATCTCTAATTTTCTAATTTCGGGATAATTTCCTTGTCAAATGGCTCGTCTCGAGCAGAGATTAGCTCAAATATGATTAACTTGACAATGATTTAATTCGGGAGGGTAGTTTACATTTAGTCAGTTGGTTAGAGTAATTGCCTCGGTGGCTAATTCTTCTCTAATATAAACTAATGTTTGTCTTCCTTTACCGGTTAAATCCTCTAATTCACAAATCTATTACCAGGCAAAGCCTCTTATATTCAAAACCAATCAGAGATAGGATTTCTCCCTTCTTGCTGGTAATGATACTTTGTCAAATGGCTTGGCTAATTTGCTCGGGAGATAATTCAGCCTAAATCTCCAACCTTAAACAAGCGAATATCTCTTTCTCATGTAAAAATCCATTCTCCTTTAATCAATTAAAGACGATTGTAAACTTTGTCTAAAAAAGAGGGCAAGCACAGATTTCCGTCTGTAAAAAAAGGGAGTTGTGTAATATCCTGTTAGCCTGTCTTTTTAAGCAGTATCAGCAGTCATTCCAATAGATAGAATAATCCACCGTACTAACTTATAACTTTTAACCTCTCATCAAGTTCCTAAATAATTGGAAAAGGTATTATCCAAAATTAGTAATAATGTAATGTTGTCGAGTATTCGATAATTGGCTCGTTCGGCTCTTTTCAATTAGTCAGATTTCCCACTCATCCAATTTTCCATTGGGAATTTCTTTAAATAAGCCTGATAATTAATAGAAGTCCAGCTATCCAATAATCACCTCTTATAATCTTTTTCTGGTTTTTTTGTAATGGCTTAATTAGACTTGACCAATGTTTTAAGATTTCCAATGTATTTACTAGTAGTATGCCATAGATTATTATTAAGAACCCCTGAGACTCGTGAGATCAATCCTAAAAAAAAGAAGGCAGAAGAACATTAAAAGTGCTCAAAATTGTTCATCAAGTAAAGAAGATAGGAGTTTGCATAAAATATACATGTTGCCGAATTTTTTTTTCAATTTCAGCCGTATTTTGGCTTCAAAGAAGCTGCTTGTATGTAGATCTCGGAAAAATTTATTTAAGCCTCGAATAATTTGTGCCAGATCTGCAGCAATTTTTAGCAGACTTCAGAAAGTTTCGGGCAAAGCCGAAATAATCTCGGTCAGACTTTTCTCTTTTTTATTGGAATAAAATCCAGAAACATATATTAAATACAGGTTGCCGAAAATTTTAGAGGCTGCCGAAATTTTACAAGCGAAACTCCTTAAAAATCTTGCTTAATATGTTTGTCAGACCTTGATCAACCTATTCGAAGCCTTATGTTATCCAGATCTATGAAATCAGTTGACTTTGCGGCTGAAATAGCCGAAATTCGGCATGTATATTGTAAAATATGCAATTCCTTTATTTCCTTGACTGACATCATTACTCAAGAAAGAATAAACTGACGAGTCGCTTTAGACAAGCAGTCAAGCGTTTTGTTCTCTCAGTTTGTTCATAACTTGAACAACGATGCCAATATAACAAATCTATTTTGCTAAGAATAAATAAACTGGCAGTTCGCTTTAGACAAGCAGTCAAGCTTTTTTACTCCCAGCTTATTCGTAACTTAAGCAAATAAAAATGTTATCTCTTTTTTAACTGTTTAAAGAAGGTACATAATGGCTCCTCTTCTAGAACCGTAGACTTTAAACAGGGAAATATTTTTAAAAAAGAGCATAAAAGAGGAAACACTTTTGTCTCGCTCATTAACCAAAACGCACCTTTCAGTTGCAAATTATTTTTTTCCTTCGCCTTATTCTTTTACTCTTGCTTGTATATAATTTTGTCTTCGGCAAAGAGTTAAAGGTTTTTTATTATTCAAAATATTTGTACCTCGCTTGGTAAAGAAAGTGAAGAAAAGAAAGTGAAGAAATGAAGGTTATAAGATACCGTATTATATAGCTATTTATTGTTTACATAGACGCGTATGTCGCGTATTCTGCTATCTGATGCTACTGATGTTGCAAGTGAAATGATTAATCTATCAAGTTACACAAGTTACACAAGTCCGGATATAAACATATAGTGTATACAGTCAAACCTTTATATAACGATATGTCGTGACATATATGAAATTTTTAGGAAATATCGTTATATCAAAGTTATACCGATATTTATATGTCCTCACATATAGTGGGAAAATAAAATTTTATCGGTGAATTCTCCGATTCAATTTATTAGAACGGGTTTTAATTAACACTGTTATATTCGTTATATAAATTCACTTATTACATTTGTATTGTAACACAAGGTTTATTTTACAAAAAAAGGTATCTGTACGTCTTAGACTCTTAGTCCTTTCACGTCTAACTGAAGTAATCAAAGTCACGGTTTTCCTTACTAATGAAAGCACAGTATAATTTTATCGGTTTGTTCTCATAATTATACAGATTAATCCCAAAAAACAATATCATATAAATAGGTAATAAGAGATCAGTGCTTGAGAAACTAAATTTGGGTTTCATTATCTAAAAAGGGAGAGATCTACAGTTCTACGCATTATTTTGATCAAGAGCCATGCGGACTTTTTTGGTTCACAGATTGTGCAACATAATTGTGTCCTTCGCACTTAAGTATATTAAAAAAACTAATATATATATATATGAAAGAGAGGGAAGGATTTATCGAATCAAAAAAGGACATTGATTACTGTAGTACAATATTCTGAATCAAAAAAAGTATACAATTATATAGTGGTGGACCAAATGATTATCGTATAGTCATGTGAAATGATATACAGAGAACGTGAAGCAAAAGTTCGTGTAATGGAACTGTCCAACCTTGAGAAGGAGCGGGAGTTAAAGTTACATTAGAAGTTAGAATAGTTCATTGGTTAGAATAGCTTTATCAATAGTGAATTATAAAAGTAAAAATTTGCATTAATTAAATAAAGGATAAATCTAATTGTAACAGCCTGTTACGCGTCTTATTTGTAACAACCCCCAATTTTATCCAATTAAAATTTAAGATCAGGCGTAATGTAAACAAAAACAAAAGATCAGTCGTGTAACTAAGACAAAAGAATTTTTTAAAAAATTTCAAGAAACTGCTTATAACTTAAAATTTTGTCTATGAAACTGTCTTAAATACATTAAGTAAAAGTTTTCCAAATTAAATTTTGCATATAAAAATTTTATTTGTGAAACACATATTAAATTTAAATAAAAAAAGGATGTTACAGATAAGATATATAACAGGCTGTTACAAATACATTTTTTCTTAAATAAAAATGAAATCCGCATTTTATACTCATTACTCTTTGCAAATTAATTAATACAATACATACAACGGAGTATAGTAAATTTCATACACTATCAGTTATTACGTCATACAATACTCAATAGACAACCCATACTATACTACTATTCGTCTTACCTAAAAAAGTCATATTTGCAATTAAAATTTCTGTTGCATATTTCCACAATTCCACTAATAAACATGAAGAATAAATGAATCTGCGATTTATCTTCAGTTACTCCAATTGAAATAGTATCCAATTTCGTTGAATATATTGATAATTTTATAACTCCGAAGATTTTTGCAAATATTCAAAATTTGAAATCAAATTGTTTTAAAAATCTTCAATATGATTTCCAATTAATCCATCATCATTTTCTAAAACTTGCTTTAAAATATCCGGGTCTTCATAATATAACTTTTTACAAGAATTAATTTGGTCCAAGAAATAATATGAAAGAGGAACTTCAAGATCATTAATCGTCGTGATATTTTATATTGAAGGATTTGGTTCGCATAAGTTAATATTAATCATTGTATTATCCATTTCCATAATCGGATAATTCATTTTTTATTTTAGATTCTTTATTATTTCCTTATTAAAAAAAGTAGCTAATGCTAATAACTTTTCAAGCAGTGATGTTCTTGGAAGTTTTCGATAACATTTTGTTGAAATTGGAGGTTCCATTGGAATAATTGGATGATGCGATATTTCAATACCCTGTAAAAAAAGTCGATCCGTTTTTTATATTCCGTCTTTTTCCGTGAAAGGCTCAATTTTACAGTAGGGTGCACTAGAAGCTTCCAATCAAAATCTTTTGGAAATTGGACATACGGTAGTTATTTATTGTATCTTCCAATGAAGTTCCACTAGCATTCGTTTATTACTAAAATTGGCAATTATATTTATAATTAAAATATTCATAGTTAAACTACTAGTTGTTTGATAACTAATTTACATTTTCGCGTCTTTAAAAAATGAAAAGACCTAGAACTTATCGCCTTACTAAATATATAAAGATTCTTGGAAAACAAAATTCATAAAATACTTATGCATGTGTTGAAAAGCTAGAAAATAATGAACTTTTAAAAAATACCTTTACTAATAAAGAGCCACAGGTCAAGAATCATTTGAAAAACTGGTACATTTTCGAGAAAAAATTGGGAATCAAGAAGAATTAGATAGAATTATATATTAAACAGATAATGAAGAAGGAGAAACTAGCCAAAAGCATCAAAAAGGCCAAAATAATAATAATTTTGGAGAGAATAATTATGAAAAGGTTTTAAAATATCTGAGGACTATGCAGGATATTTTTAAAGTTTCAAATTTTAAATTAATAGAAGAAGCTTCGGTCAAATCACATTTTTCAATAGACCAGTTCATTTTTGATCGTTCGGGTTTTTTATCGCAAAATCCGTTAACCATGTGATCAAGAATTAATTACACCAATTTTTAATTTTGATCGGCCTATTTTTGATCGTAAAAAATTTTGAAAAATGACATGCCGACAAACTATTGAAAATTCATTAATAAACTTTTTTATTAAATCGAGTCAAGTTTTTGATGACTCTGATAATGAATCAAATAATTCTGATTCTAAGAAGAGTTATTTAATGTTGAAATGATTCTTCTTGGATTATGTACTTTACTACTAGATTCTCGTTATTTAGAGTTACGTTTTCAAGAATGGTGGCACTTAATAGTTCCTAAATATGATGACATTAGATTTAAAAAAAATTATGGGAATGGATTCCCAAAGCTTACAAATCTTATAACTAATATTGAATCACATTCAATTTTTCAATCAACTGGTAATAGACAGCAAGTTCCAGTTGAATTACAACTAGCTATTTTTTTACGAAGAGGTTCAAAGGATGAAATTTTTAGTATACGCTCACATTATGGTATATCTGAGGGTACTGTTTATCTCTATTGTAAGAGAGTCATGTTAGCTATTCTTTTATTAAAAAGTTCATAATTATATGGTCAACAGAACAAACAAGAAAGATGGTTCATTAGATGTTGGAAGATTTGCAATGTTATTGGTGCTATTGATGGTACTCATATAATCTTGGGAATTGCTCCATTAAAACAACCTGAAATATATTGAAATCGTAAAAAAAAATGTTCAATTCAATGTCAAGGTATAGTTGATTATCGTGGTATTTTTTTATTGATTATGAAATAGGATGGCCAGGATCAGTTCATGATGCAAAGTTATATCGAAATTCATTTTTTATCAAAATGTTTCTACACTTATAAAATGGTGAAATTATTTATTAGGAGACTCAGCATATCCATTATCTAATTTTCTTATTAAACCTTTTACTAATACTCAAAATAATTTACAAATACAATTTAATATTACTCATTCTTTACACTGTGTAGTAGTGGAAAATACTTTGGTAGATTTAAAAATAGATTTGATTGTTTAAAAGAATTCAATGTTAGAAAAATATCAACTGCAGTTTGTTTAACTGAATGTTACATAATTTTTTGGAAACAAATAATGATAATTGGGAAATAGATGATGATGATAGTGATGATAGTGATTATGAATTTATGATAATGATGATCATTATATATGACATTTAATTAAATCAATAAAATTTTCAATTTAGTCCAAAAAAGATTATTATTATTATAGTGTATTATATTATATTATAAAACTAAAAACTAACATACTACATTAATCTTTTCTTTGATATTTTAATTCTAATTCTTCACCTTTAAATCAAATTCCATTTTCATTCTTTCCCTTTCACGCTCTCTTTCATATGCCAATCTTTCTTGCTCAATTTTTAATCTCTCCTTCTTTAACTCATTACTTTTTTCTAATTTTTCCTTTTCTAACATCATTTTCTGCTCCCAAATTTTTCACGTGTTTGATTCATTTCAGTTATTGCTTCAGTCGTAACTTCAACATTATTTTTGTTCTTTTGTTTTTATTATTTACCTTTTTAGTTTCAATTTTCTCATTAATAATATCTATTGACTTATTAGCCAAAAATGAAGGATATATTTTCACGTGTCCCGAAATTATATCTAGCCTATCATACCATCCCCAATCTTTACGTTCTGATTATTATGCTTCTTAACACTTTCATATTTTTTTATTAAGCGTGTAAGTTTATCTTAAATAAATAATTAAAAGATTCCTCTTTATATGGTAAAATATTCTTTGCCATATCATTATAAAATTTAGTTTTATTTCCTTTAGACCAAGATGTGAAATTTTCTTGAAGATAATCAAGTAAAATCTCAATTTCACTATTTTTCCAACCAGATTTTTCACCAGGATCTTGATCTTTGTCATCGTCATCTTTTTTCTTAGCATGAGATTGTTTAGAAATACACGTCTGAGAAATTTCATCATCTTCATCTCTAAACTAAAATAAAATGTAATAAATATTTTATATTCACAGTTAAAATATACATTACAAAACTTACCAAATAAGTTTCATCGTAATTTTCATCTAATTCAAATAAAGTGGAAGACAAATGAAGTATTTGAGGATCGTATTGCTGTTGAAAAACATATTGTTCTTGAAAAGGAGGATGAAAGATACGTTGCTGTTGCTTTTGAAGCTGGCTTCGCTGCTGGTGCTGCTGAGGAGGTTCAGAAAGAACACTTTACTGTTGCTGTTGAGGTTGAAGAATGATATTTTGTAATTGTGGTTCAGTAAGAATTGGTTTAGGTAAAATTAAACGCGGAGCAGTTTGTGAGATTAAACGCGTTTTCTTTTGAGCTTCAGCTCCATAAGAAGCAGCAGAAGCCCTATAAAAAAAAAATGTCCAGTTTTTGTTCAGAAATTGTCCGCCTATATTTTCCGGACAAAAACAGGATCTATAAACATCCGGAATATTGCAATATTCCGGACATTCATAAATAAGGAATTCGTCCGGTTTTTGCCATATATTTGTCCGTCATTTGTCCAAATTTTGATTATTCATAAATAAGTAATTTGCTTATATGATTTACTTTATAGTTTTTTTTAGCAGTATTATTTATTTATTCAAATTAAAAGCATAACAATTAAAATCATAGAGTCATAGACTATTTATTATATTATAAAAACAATAACTTTATTATAAATTAATCAATTAATACGATATGCTCCACTAATATTATAATCTACTTTCATTAAAATTAAGATACAAGTAAATTTAACCTTGCTGAATAATTTTACTTAAGCATAAAAGAGTAGTTTCATTTGAATAAAGTGATGAACTTACGTTCTAAAGTTGGAAATAGAAAAGTAAAATTCAAAAATTAGTATTCAATTAAAAAATGCAACTTATCTACAAATATTGTACCTACACTTATGAAAATCTAAATTACAAGTAATTTCGACCTCATTGAACAACTTTACTTAAGCACAAAAGGGTAATTTCATTTGGTGAAAGTGGTGAAATTACGCTCTGAAGTTTAAAACAGAAAAACGAAAATTTTGAAAACCAGTACTATTATAAAAATCATGATTTCCTCTATAATTATCATACCTATGCATATGAAATAAGTATAATTTAACATTGCTGGACAACTTTGCTTCATAAAAGATAGCTTCATTTGGCCAAAGTGATGAGATTATGCGTGAAATTACGCTTCAAAACTAGAAAATAAAAATACAAAAGTAAAAAGAAGAAATTAAGGTACTATATATTATATAAAATATTATAACTTTACAAGAACAAGTAATAAAAACTGAGTTAAAAGAGTTTATTATGTGTTAGTTTGTACTTTTGAAAAAAAAGGGAAAAAAGGGGGAAAAGATTTTTTTTACAGCTATCACGTAAACAATAAACAAATAAACAAATAAGGTAATCACGTGATATCAGTGACGATCATTTGAATTTTGATCTTAATAAAATTAATGTTTATGTAAAGCGAAAAAATCAACTGCACGTGGTACAGTAATTCTATAAAATTAAATTTTTTATTGTTCAACCATTAATTATTGAATATAGTAGAGGAAAAAGTTGTGAGATATTTTGCTGTAACTGTCAGTTATATACACTACATTCTCGTTAAATATGGTGGATGATCAAAAAAATTCAGACGAATTCCGGACGATCAAAAATATCAAATTCCGGATGATCAAAATTCCTTGGACATTTTCCAGACATATTCTGTACATTCAAAAAATTCCGGACATTTTTTTTGGGCAAATTCCAGATGATCAAAAATTCTGGACATTTTTCTAGACAAATTCCGGACAATCAAACATTCAGAAAATTGGTTTTCGTCCTAAATCCTGCAATATCTGGACAATTTCCGGACATTTTCTGGATGCACCCGGACATTTTTAGATACAATTTCCGGACATTTCTTTTTTATAGGGAAGAGTTAGGACGTTTAGTTGAAGTTTTTCCGTTAAATTGTAATTGATTCATGTTCTTTTAAAATAATTCCACCTTTTTTTTTGTTCGCAAAGTTCGGATCGTCGATCAGGTCACACGATTTTGTCAGCCAATAATTATCTACTCAAAACCCGATCAAAAATCCGAACTCGAAAATGCATTCCTAACATGTGATCAAAATCAAAATTGAGTACTGTACTTTGATCGGCTTATTGAACGGTTAACCTTGGTCACCTTATTTTTCGTATAATGAAATATTTTCTTTTTTAAAAATGGCAAATAAGCAATACCATGAAGGTATAGTAAACTTTTTGAGGGCGCATATTAAAACTTTACTAAGCATCAGACACGTTAAAAAAAAGCGATCAAAATGATACACATTTTTGTTGTTGTTGATCAGGTCACACAATTTCATCAGCCAATAATTATCAATTCAAAATCCGATCAAAATTCCGAATGATCAGAATTAAACAGGCCTAATATCAACATTATCTACACGTAGCCATCACTCGTAAACTGAGTAAAAAAGAAATACCAAAATTTGAACATCTTCATTTAAGAATGTCAGCAGCAAATGGCCAGCATTTTTGAATTTTTAAGCCCATTTTCTGTTTTACTAAAAAGAAAAGCTTTATCTAATCGCGAAATTAAAAATTTAAATACTTTTGGAGATGATTAAAATTAAAATTTAATAATGAATTATTTATTATTAGATCCAAATATTAATTATACTTAATATTTAATTATACTGTAATAGGTGGCGTCTTCGATAAGAATTTCCGGTGGGTTTCTTCCTTGTTTTGCGCACCAATGTCAGTTAGCACTTGGTGACATTTTTAAAGAATCTTCAGCTTTAAAAATTGCCTCTAGTAAGCTATTATAGTTGCAGCTTACTTTAAAAATGCGAACAATAGTTATTTTATTAGTAAGTTGTGAGATATGCAAAAAGAGCTATATAACAAATGCTATTCAATTGTAATACCTGGTGAAACAGTCACTATTATTGTTTTAAAAGTCTTGTTCTATCTAAACAGGCTTTACGAATAAATATATTCTTTTTATTTATATAATCAATCAATTAATTAATTTTTTATTTTCATAGAATCTGGCAATTCATCTTGACAAGTTGGTTCATCAAACACTGATGAACTTTATCTAAATTCAGAATTTTGTCAAATACTCTAGATAATAATTGGTGGGAAATGATTGAGCTTTTACCAGGATATTTATTACCATATTGTAGTATCTTAAACAAACTTCAATTTGATAAAGCACGTTCATTTGAATTGGAGCCGATTTCAGATCCAAATTTAGGTAATCAAATGATCGATCGACTAGAAAAGAGATGATCAATGTACTCTCTTTTATGCTTCATCCAAAATATCGTCTAGGATATTTTAATCCTGAACTTAATAATTTATCATACTTCTTTGGGACGGTATTTAACATATTATTACAAAGCATAGTTGAACTCTTTAATGATGAACTTTCGGACAATTCGTAATGTCTTTAAATTTTGGTCTTTTGTAGCGAACTGGGTGCAGTTGCTTTAAAAATTTTTGAAATGTGCGTGAATACAGCTTCGGTTGAGAGAATACGTTCATCTATGGATTTTTTACATACAGCTCGTCATAATCGATTAACATCGAGATTTTATTTTTAACTATTTTTTAACAGTATTTTTTATTATTTTTAACTTTTATTCTTAATAAGTGGATGGAATTTTTATATTTAACGATTGGAATTAATGAATGAAATTTTTATTAACTTAATGAATGGGATCAATGATTAGGATTTAATGATCAGGAATTTTTTATCTTTAACGATTGGAAATAATTTTTTTATCTTTTAATAAATGGGATTTTTATTATTTTTAACTAATGGATTTTTTTATTTAATGATTTTTTATAGTATGATAAAGTGTTGGCAATGTGTCAACTTCGTGCATTTATTAATTTTTTACTAAGAGAAAACACAAATTCTGGATCCGAATGTTGTGAAGATCCCGAAGTTGAAGATTTTGAAATTCCTGAAGATATTGAAAATGATGAAGATAATAATATTATTAATATAGAGCATTGGGAGTGAGAATTGAATGAATGGGATGAGAAGTTAATAGAAGTAGTGGCACGAATAGAGGAGGAGGTATTAAGAGAAAATTTAAATAGTAATTTGGAAGGTGATCTTTAAATGAATATACGCATCCAGCAATAGATAAAAGAGAAAATCTTTAAATGCTCCTAATTACTTAAATGAAATGTTAAATATGTAAATTGTCTAAGTGTTAATAAATCTTTGTTTTTTATTGGATAAAATATTTCACGTGATTAAGATGCTTCCAAACTTTCAATAAAAATCTATTGGAACTGAAATAGGCGTTGGAATCGGAAGATGGAAGGTTCAAAAGTTAATTTATATGTCTGGAAAGGGATTTCTTTTATTACTAGTAACTTGGATTAGACTATGTCAATTTTGTATATAATCTTTTAAATCAAATTACACAAAATATTGATATCTTTCTCTTTAGTATTAGACGAAACCACACTGGAAATATATTTAATAATTCCAAATTATTACACTAAGATAATAAATCCAATGAGTGACTCTACCCCGATATAAACGAGTGATACGAATAGTAGTAGAGTATGGTGGATGTGTTGAGTAGAGTATAACGTGGATGTGACATTATACTCAAGTGATAAATAAACACCTCGGCCCAAGCGGTTTGGCCGGGTGTCTATTCATCACTTGAGTATGGTTCACACCCTTTATGTTACACACCGCTAAACATCACAATACTCTACTCAACACACCGGCCCTACTCTACTACTTTTCGTCTTACCTGATATAAACTATCATGATAAAATAAGTTTAAAATAGCTGTGATATTCACCTTTGTCCAATTACTGTTCGAACCAAGTAAAAATAAAGTATGAGATCAGAAAGCTTCGAACGCATCATATCGATAATCTGCTGCAAACCTCTTAAAATGTTATTCTAAGTCAATAGCATCCCCATGAGAGATACATTCTCGAATTCGTTCAATAAAACACAAAAAATACATTTATTAATTTCGTTGTTATGATAAAGAATATCATTCCAAAAAAATAATCCATATTACAACATAATTGGATTAATCACTACAAAAAAAATCAAAATTTTTTAATAAATAATTGCAAATTTTCGAAAATAAAATTATATTAAATTTACCTTAGAAGATTCAGGTTCAATGATATCAATGTAAGGCTTGATCATTTTAAATCTGTTGATAAATTTTTCTATATTATCATTGGGATATTTTAAAGGCTTTAAACGATCAATGAAGCCATGAAGGTATAATTGAGATCAATTTCAGACGCGATTTTAAAAAGGATGAGTCAATCAAATTTAATCTGAAAAGCATTATGATAGGTTATAACAATTGTATACATTTGATCTATTTGATCTTTGGTATAGTTACTTTCTTGTTATAATCTTTAAATGCGTTGAGTAAGAAAAGATGATGACAATTCATATAATCCACGAGAATTTATCTGTTGCCTTTGAACATAATATTCTAAGGGAATACATAAAAATAGTTGTTTTTCTCTAAAATTGACATCAATTCTATCGATAGTAAATTTAGGATTTGATACATGAATCATATGACCATTGTGAAGGATTAATAAATGTTGATATTTTAAAACTTTAGGGCTATTAATTTCAATAAGAAAAATTGTTTATTTTCCATATATCAAATTGATTGTTCCTCTGAACATGCAAACGTGCGATTGTCTCCAGTATCAATTCCATAAAATCCTTCAAATTCAAAATTTTCTCTAGATATAGGATCAGATTTAGGTATGAATAGCATATTTATATTGAATACTAGAAATAATACAAGATCAGATTTCCAATATGTTGTCGAAGTTCTACAATAGGCCTTCCCCATGCTCCATCACCAAGAACTACAAGCTACCCAATGTTTCCGATATTTTCTGACAAGTGGACGTGAAACGTAAATGTTTCCATGAAATTAAAGTTTGCATGAAATATACTCTCAAACTTGATGAATAATGGTATAATTTAAAAAATATTTAATTATGAAATTCAACAGAACAAGTAAATATTCTACACATATTCCTTTTCTTTATTTTTATTGCACACTTATCAAGCATACAAAAACAAATTCGGCTCGACGGCGTATAGGTATGAAAATATACATACTGTACTGTATATACAATAACAACGCCACAAACATGACGATTCCTATCTAAGAATCTAAACTAAAATAATAACTATCCTTTAAGAAATTTTCTAGCTCTACTACTCGTACTACCTACACTACTATGTATCTTTTGAGCGCTTGTTGGTATCAGAAATTACTTTTTCAGGCGCACTTGATTCATTCCCGCAATCTTCCACTAAAAGTATCATTCAAATTACTGTACTCATGAATTTGTTCCCACGAAGGGGTAATTTGCCTTTTTCTTAGTTACGATATTCTTCCACTATTTTTACGGAAAGGTATTTGAATGAAAAAAAAAAAAATATGTAAACAATTTATATCACGTACAATTCTTATTATTTAAAAGATCTCGACGCAATTTCATATTTTCTACCCTATAAAAAAGAAATGTCCGGAAATTGTATCTAAAAATGTCCGGGTGCATCCAGAAAATGTCCGGAAATTGTCCAGATATTGCAGGATTTAGGACGAAAACCAATTTTCTGAATGTTTGATTGTCCGGAATTTGTCTAGAAAAATGTCCAGAATTTTTGATCATCTGGAATTTGCCCAAAAAAAATGTCCGGAATTTTTTGAATGTACAGAATATGTCTGGAAAATGTCCAAGGAATTTTGATCATCCGGAATTTGATATTTTTGATCGTCCGGAATTCGTCTGAATTTTTTTGATCATCCACCATATTTAACGAGAATGTAGTGTATATAACTGACAGTTACAGCAAAATATCTCACAACTTTTTCCTCTACTATATTCAATAATTAATGGTTGAACAATAAAAAATTTAATTTTATAGAATTACTGTACCACGTGCAGTTGATTTTTTCGCTTTACATAAACATTAATTTTATTAAGATCAAAATTCAAATGATCGTCACTGATATCACGTGATTACCTTATTTGTTTATTTGTTTATTGTTTACGTGATAGCTGTAAAAAAAATCTTTTCCCCCTTTTTTCCCTTTTTTTTCAAAAGTACAAACTAACACATAATAAACTCTTTTAACTCAGTTTTTATTACTTGTTCTTGTAAAGTTATAATATTTTATATAATATATAGTACCTTAATTTCTTCTTTTTACTTTTGTATTTTTATTTTCTAGTTTTGAAGCGTAATTTCACGCATAATCTCATCACTTTGGCCAAATGAAGCTATCTTTTATGAAGCAAAGTTGTCCAGCAATGTTAAATTATACTTATTTCATATGCATAGGTATGATAATTATAGAGGAAATCATGATTTTTATAATAGTACTGGTTTTCAAAATTTTCGTTTTTCTGTTTTAAACTTCAGAGCGTAATTTCACCACTTTCACCAAATGAAATTACCCTTTTGTGCTTAAGTAAAGTTGTTCAATGAGGTCGAAATTACTTGTAATTTAGATTTTCATAAGTGTAGGTACAATATTTGTAGATAAGTTGCATTTTTTAATTGAATACTAATTTTTGAATTTTACTTTTCTATTTCCAACTTTAGAACGTAAGTTCATCACTTTATTCAAATGAAACTACTCTTTTATGCTTAAGTAAAATTATTCAGCAAGGTTAAATTTACTTGTATCTTAATTTTAATGAAAGTAGATTATAATATTAGTGGAGCATATCGTATTAATTGATTAATTTATAATAAAGTTATTGTTTTTATAATATAATAAATAGTCTATGACTCTATGATTTTAATTGTTATGCTTTTAATTTGAATAAATAAATAATACTGCTAAAAAAAACTATAAAGTAAATCATATAAGCAAATTACTTATTTATGAATAATCAAAATTTGGACAAATGACGGACAAATATATGGCAAAAACCGGACGAATTCCTTATTTATGAATGTCCGGAATATTGCAATATTCCGGATGTTTATAGATCCTGTTTTTGTCCGGAAAATATAGGCGGACAATTTCTGAACAAAAACTGGACATTTTTTTTTTATAGGGCTAATTCCAATTCTTCGAACTCCGCTTTACCCTTACTGAGTTTGAGTTTTCGTTCCCAAAGTGCAATCTCACATCCCACATGAGAACAACTCTCATCCGAGCAGGAACAAATATCATCTTCCTCCAACAGTCACTGTTTTAAAATCTTTCTGATTATTTAACATATCTTTTCTGAACCTTCCAATCGTATTGACCACTTCCTTCCCATCCAACTCATCTCCTAAAGCATGCGCGATTTCTTTGTCCAAACTTATCGATTTTTGCAAGTAAATACCGATAATCCCCTGTTATTCCTTTGGTAATCCATTTCCCAATTGTGGCGCTCTTATCTTCTTGAATGATATCGGTTCATTTTGGCTGCCCTTCCTGGCAAAAGGATTTTTCCAGTTCTTTAATGCCTCTTTCATCTCCGCCGTAGATAACGTCCGTCCCTTTTTTGACAATCGCACTTTTTTCGAGACAGGGCTGATTTAATTATCCAAACCCTTCAACACCGTCTTCCGTCGCACTTTTTCTCTTACAACCTCTTCGATCTGAAAGTAGTTGTAGTTACAAATGATATCGAATCTCCATCTACACGTTTTCCATAACTAAAATCATATTTCTCCAACTTACTTATCCCATAATTTAAATTCCGTGATGTTTTTGATATCGTCTTTCTAAATTTCTTGTATGCCTGGAAAATAGTTTTTTCACGAATATCGGCCACGCTCATCGAACCTGGGAACCATCTTAATCTGAAAACTTTTTCTTTGAATAGCACTAACGTGTACAAGTATTCGTGTACCAAGTATTCTCCTTGAATTTTTTCTTCTTCATACGTCAAATAGATCAAAGACTTGACTTTTTGATATTTGAGTTGTTTTTATCGATATCATTAAAAGCCGACTCTTATAAATTCATTGTACTTGGCTTGGTAATGTTCGATTGCATCAGTTACCTTCCAGTTTTCTGCGTAGTTGTACGAAAATAAAGTGAAGAAAATGATGGTATAAGATACAGTATTATATAGCCAACTGTTATTGTTAGTCATTCACCAGAATACGCGTCATGTAAAAAAAATTAAAAAATCAAAGAACTACTTTCATACTTTCATAGAGAAAAGTCTGGGAATTTTTGATTGCAAAAAAGGATGATTTTATAACTAATCAGATTGTGATATAATTATGTCGTAATTATCAAGTTGCACAAGTTCAAATAAAAGATATACTTATTCATTGTACGTTGAAAAAGGATTTGTATAACATGAACCACGTGACTATAATGCACATCGATCAATGAACTATACTTTTGCAAAGCAACCATATTTTTCTCCCTACTCTCAAACGTATTCAAATTCCATCCATACTAATCACCTTTATCATTAACCTTTTCACCAACAGGAAAAAGAGCATTTTATTCCAAGATTAGCTTGTCGATCCCTACGACATCATCAATGGTATAGAGTAGAATCCATCTGCCCTCTATTGTGGGTTATTTACTAAGATCCTATGTTCGAGGCATTTAATCAATCTAACATCTAACTTTCCAGACGATATCTTCAGCCAAAAACTAGAAATAAAAGTTCAAGGTTATTTGGAAGACACTACATGGTTAACAGACAACCTTAAGAATCTCTACACCTAATATTATTCAACCATGCAATGGATGCAGGTTACACTTTCCATATTATGTCGGCAACCAGACAATTTACCTAGTGAATTTATTATTTGTGAGACGCAGTATTATATCTAGTTTAGTATTTAAATTTTATAGTTGATATTATGACGTGTATAACTCCGGGATCATGAGTATAGGCTGAGCCATATGTAATGTTTAGTATTACATAGTTCTTGTGTTCACATTATTCATCAAATTGAAGGATTACGTATAAGGAAATAGAGTTGAAGATCAAAAACTGAGAATTTTGAGGTCAGAAACATTACTTTCAGAAAGAGGATTTTATCAGGTTGAAGGTTTACTAAACTCAAAATCCGTCAGAATTAAAATTGGATGACTTCAAAGAAGGGGAGAAATAAAATACTTAGGAAATATTTTAAGAAAATCATTTCTTATAAATAGGAGCAAACTTGAACTTAATGTAAAGGGGTAATTTATCAGGAATTAACAGAATTTATTTTTTTATTAATATTATATTTTGAGAATTAACTTATTAGGGAATATTATTAAACCAAGCATTTATATTATTTAACTCGTGTAATTTAGATTGCGGTGGCAACGTAGTTTTACTGCGGGCGTAGATCTTACGATACTCTACAACACGTGACCCGAAATTACGATTTGCAAATTTTCGCGTGATTTTTATCTGCGCATTGCGCAACCCGAATTTTCAAAATGCTTATCAAATTAAAAAGACTTTACATACATTCAAACCCAACAAACTTCACATTATTCCTAATATTCAAACCTTACAACTGAAACTTCAAATATTGAGTTAAATTTTTCTTTAAACGTTTTTCAATTAATCATTTATTTTGCGTTCAAATTTATTGTTAGGTATAGAAAATTGTAAAAAAAAAAATTGTAATAAAAGCGTGTTTTAGATTCTAAAATATGTAAAAGATATTTTTTAATTACCCATAAAATCCATATTTTCATTGAGACTCGCGAGATCGATCCTAAAAAAAAGGAAAGCAGAAAGAACATTAAAAGTGCTCTCGTTCATCAAGTAAAAAAAATAAGTTTTCTTTGAATAAATTTAGGAGTTTGCATAAAATATACATGTTGCCGAATTTTTTTTCAATTTCAGCCGTATTTTGGCTTCAAAGAAGCTGCTTATATGTAGATTTTGGAATAGACCTCGAATAATTTGTGCCAGATCTGCAGCAATTTTTAGCAGACTTCAGAAAGTTTCGGGCAAAGCCGAAATAATCTCGGTCAGGCTTTTCTCTTTTTTATTGTAAAGTACGAGAAGAAATTTACGATTATCGAATTGAGTAGAATTTAAAGTTTCGGTTATATATTAAATACAGGTTGCCGAAAATTTTAGAGGCTGCCGAAATTTTACAAGCGAAACTCCTTAAAAATCTTGCTTAATATGTTCGTCAGACCTTGATCAACCTATTCGAAGCCTTATGTTATCCAGATCTATGAAATCAGTTGATTTTACGGCTGAAATAGCCGAAATTCGGCATGTATATTGTAAAATATGCAATTCCTTTATTTCCTTGACTGACATCATTACTCAAGAAAGAATAAACTGACGAGTCGCTTTAGACAAGCAGTCAAGCGTTTTGTTCTCTCAGTTTGTTCATAACTTGAACAACGATGCCAATATAACAAATCTATTTTGCTAAGAATAAATAAACTGGCAGTTCGCTTTAGACAAGCAGTCAAGCTTTTTTACTCCCAGCTTATTCGTAACTTAAGCAAATAAAAATGTTATCTCTTTTTTAACTGTTTAAAGAAAGTACTGGTTCCTCCTCTAGAACCGTAGACTTTAAACAGGGAAATTTTTTTAAAAAAAGAGCATAAAAGAGGAAACACTTTGGTCTCGCTCATTAACCAAAACGCACCTTTCAGTTGCAAATTATTTCCTTCGCCTTATTCTTTTACTCTTGCTTGTATATAATTTGTCTTCGGCAAAGAGTTTAAGGTTTTTATTATTCTATCAAAAAGTTTGTACCTGTTGCTTGGTAAAGAAAGTGAAGAAAAGAAAGTGAAGACTGAAGAAATGAAGGTTGAAGGTTATAAGGTACCGTATTATATAGCTATTTATTGTTTACATAGACGCGTATGGCGCGTATTCTGTTATCTGTGTTATCTGCTTGTGAAATGATTTAATTTGTATGATATAATTATGACATCAATATTATCAAGTTACATAAGTTCAGATATAGAACTCCGATTTTCACAATTTGACTAATGTGGCTTTGTGTGTAATGGTCGTGACTATATTAGTCAAATATGCTTTAATAGCTTTAATAGCTTTAATAGCAGCGTTCCCGTAAGATATTTTGGTCACGTGCACGATCATTACTTTCCTTTTTAGGCGTTATGAATATTCTCGTCTTTTTTTTATTTTTTTCTTTTTAACCTTTCCGTTATATTTTTAAATGTACCATAAATTTTTTTTTTAAAGTTAGCACCGCATTTTATTTATTAAGAGTAATACATAATTTTCTAAAATACATAGAGAGGTATGGTTAACTAAATTAACGATAACCCATAATTAACCAATCTAAACTAAAAAATATTTTATATTATTATTTTGTTTTAAAACTGGTTTTTTCGAACATCGCTCTAATATGCACATACCACAAGATGTACAACGATATAAATGTGCTGCGGCACGGCACGCTGGCTCTCGCCCGCAATAATTATAAACGTGCTGCGGAGTATTTTATGTCGCGTTTAACTTATATTTCTACAAAAAACTTTTTCATACAAAAAACGCGTTCCCAATTTTATCCCAAATATTAAAAAATGAGCCGTCAAATATTTTTATTTAGCCCTAAATTTAATAAGAAACAAATCTATAGTTCACCGGCAAATAAATATCAGAAATTTTCTGATGTTTATGTATATAGTGTTATGGTTAAGACTGTCATGATGAATGGAATAAAATTAAAAAAAGCACAACAGAAATCGATGAAATAATTAGAAGATACAATTTAGCTTATACGATATTCAAACAATGAGACTAAGGAATCCTGCGCCTAGATAGCCTAGAGAAGACCTGACCCCTCCCCTTCCAACTATTCATTTAAGAGGATTTACACAGGAAATGCAGCAGCTCAAATTACAATAGCTGAGAAAATGCTTACTGAATTTGAGCAAATTGCAATCTCACGACTGATTCTCAACTTCGTCAATAATAAAATATTAAAATGATCTGCGTTTAATAAAAATATCACTATGAAAAATCATGGGCGACCATTAGTAAACATGGGATAACATATTTTATCACATAGCAGAAATAAGAAATAAATATTTATGGTATTGAACTAAAGCAAGATGAGCATAAAGAAAATTTGGAGTTTCATTTGAAACAGTTTCAGATAATTTTATCAATGAAAATAATTTGTGAAATTAATTTTAAGCAGCAAAAGTGAACAAATGTTTATGAAAAATTTTTTTTATTATTTTTAGACTTGTTTTTTTTATTTTTGTTACTATTGTTTTTATTATTTATATATTTTTTATGGTGGAAAAATAAATTCGTTTTTTTTATTGACATTACAATAGTTTTAATAGTTTTGCATTTTTTTTAAAAAAATATTTCAGTAAACATAAATTTTAGAATTTTGTCAAAATGGACCAGTATTTTTTTCATTCGAGATTGAGGCATCACGTGATATAATCAAAGTTAAACAGTTTGATGCTAAATATCGGATAAGGTATTGTTAAACTTAAGATTCCTTTTTTTATAAATTCTATATATTCTTCGAGTTTCAAAAGTTTTAAGTGTTTCTTTACAAATGATATTATAAATTCGGAAATCATTTGGTGGTTATAAAAGAATGAACGGTTAACCACTTCTTGAGGTTTACATAGGCTATTAGCTATTAGGGTGTCACAGACTAATTAATCAAAACTATGTTAGCGACATTTAATATTTTATTATGATCAGATGTAAAGCTATTTTTAATAATGATTATAATACAAGTTTCTAAAAGTTTCTCACAAATCTTGCTCAACCTCCTTTCAGATGGAAAGTGTTCTTAACCAAAATAGTTACGTTCATTTTTTTTACAAAACTTTTAAAAATGGTTCAATAGAAATAATTTACACTGATCACAATATCAAATTTAAATAGAAATATTTGAACGTAACTTTATTCTTTAGCTATTTATAGACTTGCTGTAAAAACTTGAAGGCAAATTGATGGTTCAATAGTGCGGTGAAACATTTTAATTGTCAATTATTTTAATAGACAAAATGCCAAAAGAAAGCACAGTCATGTGAAGCAAACAAAATATACGACTCAACTGTTTAAAAATTTATTATGAAAAAATAAATTAAAAAAATTGATCATCTGTGTAACATGAAAAATCTGTTCGTAATAAAATAATTAATAAGTTGATATCAGCAGTTTGATGATACAATTAATTACGAAATTCTCTTGTCAATAACCTAACTAAATTTATTTATGCACCTGAAAATTTTAAGAGTACTTTACCGAAATAATACCGGGTGAAATTTATCCGATGCACGTTACAGCTGATCCTGAGCAATTATTGATCAACGTAATGTAAAGAAGTTTCTCTCAAGAAATTCATTCCGGAAGTAAGGGATGCGCCCATGCGGTAAAATATTTTTTTTTCCAATTTATCACACGTTTTATTTATATTTATACTCATCGTTGGATATTTTTAAACCGGAAATTTGACCGATAAAAAAAATTCTTCTTTAGAGAAATGAACTAAATTTAAATTATTAGGGGCTCTGTAAGAGAATTCGCAAAATAATGAGTAATTTTTTTGGTGTTTATCAAAATGTATCTATATCTGAACATGTGTAACTTGATAATTGTATATAATACAATTATTATTATTATATCTGGACGTGTGTAACTTGATAATTATAATATTGACGACATAATTACATCATATTAATAATATTAACAATTGTCCTTTTTCGCAATAATAAAAAATCATTCACTAGGCTTTCCCTCAATGAAAGTTTTTAATGAAATAAAATATCGAAAGTCAAGCAAATATTACCAAGCCGATTACAATGAATTTTACAAATGTCGGCTTCTTACAAATTAAGTGAATGAAATCAAAGGTGTGTATTGGTATAGTGCTTTATGTCATAGAAGTATTTCCTCTTTTTTTAATATTCTTCTGCTTTCTTTTTTAGGATTTGTCTCAAGAGTCCAAGGGTAATTTTTGAATTTTGATGCTTTTTTATCACATAGCAGAAATAAGAAGCAAGAAAAAGAGTTTGATGAACGCAATGTAATTTCAAAATTGAGTTAGCTGGCGAGATAACGTAAAGCAAACACGTTACTGTCGTTACTTGATAAATTGGGAAGTCTATTGGATATAAAAAAGTTTTTATTGTAGTTAAAATAATATCATTTTTAAAAAACTACCCTAGTTTGTTATTAAACATTAAAATACGACAGCAGAACGAAAGCGCCATATCTATTGTGGGGAATCCTTGGATTTTTTTATAGTTCTTTCAGTTTACTAATATAATATTGGTAAGTTTTCTTAAAAAAAGAATGCAGTATTTAAAATAATACCTCTTAACAAATTACATCCCCTTATATTTATTATTTATAAATTCTTTTTAATAGGTAAGAGCTATATCTATTATAACTTGGTTACGAATAATGACATCTCCGCAGTAAACTGAAAGGTAAATGATGCAATGGAACTAGGGATGGGGTCGGTTCGATTTTGAGCGGTTTTTGAAACTGATCCAAATCTCGTGAATTTCGAACTTATATGTAGGAATAGAGAAACACTTATTCTTTTACATAAATAAAAAAAAAAGAAAACTTATAAGAAAGTCAACCATGTTCATCAACTTGCTAATGGGCGATAAGAAAGCGAAGGAGCTATTAGCAGCTGAGGAGAGGAAGCAGGTGGCAATCGGTACGTACTATGCGATGCAGTACTTCTAGTCGGCAGATACCTCGACGAACCAAAGTGGACAGTCGTACGTGATTTCTTGAAGAAGAAGAGATCAAAAACTATTTCAATAGCTTTTAAAAATTGAACCGAATCGGTTCCAAAAACCGTTTCAAAATATTGACCAACATCAAAATTATGATGACCATGAACCAACTATTGATTGTTAACCAATCAAAAATATTTTTAATTCATAATCAACACATGTTCTACTTGTGTCTTTAATTTTGACACATGTAGCTCATATTTTTCTTAATGGGAACTGAAGCGGAACTGACGACGAACCGAAATGGAACTGAACGAACCGTCCCCATCCCTAAATGGAACATTACCGAGCAATGACTGTTAACTTTATGATAGAATGATAAAAGATTTGAGACTCTTCGCCAAGGATAAAATAGAGTATACAAGTGAAGAGGAAAAAATAAGATGATGACATTCTTTACAGCAGGAATGATTAATTAATAATTATGTACGCGGCTTAAATTTAAGTCGTATTTTTTTTTCTCTCAAATATTACTACAATTAATCAACCACATCAAAACATAAAAAAAAGGATTCTGATATAAAATTAAAATTAGTTTTTAATTTAGTTTTGAGTATTATGTGTTTGTAGGTAGCCAGTTTCCCGACTGGTCATTTGTATAAATACTTCTAATAAAGAAACGTATGTTACAAACTAAAAAAAAATTTTCATTCAAAAAAAATAAATTTAAAATAAAAAAAAATCTTGTTGATGTGAGGAAGATTGAATAATATGTACCGCAATAAATTCTTGATAATTGTACTGTATACTTGTTTTATGGTCTAACTAAACATATATTTTATTTATAATAAATATAAATTTCATTTGTATTTAAATTTTTTTCATAATCATGTAAATATTGATTTTTACTGTATACATAAATTTATAATATGAATTTTTTTTTTCTTTTTCCAATAGGAAAATTTTATTTTTATCATGGGTTTAGGACAACTACTGTGTCTTTAATTTTGTTACATGTGATTTACTAAAAAGTAAATAAATAAATCATTTATTTTTTGGTAGGATAACCAAAGTATTTAATTTTTTTTAAATAATAATATAAAATATAAGTCATGTATGATATGTTATAACCTCTGAATGAAGCAGTATTATCAAAAATAAATAATAATTATTAATTAATAATGAAAGAGTTTCTTTATACAAATTAACACACTTGTTTGAATTTAGAGTATTACTAGCAAACACCTGTTGCTTCGCACCGGGACCAATGAGTTTGTTTAAATAGAAAAATTTAGTATTATAATGTAATACTAAGTAAATTAAAGAAGTTTTTGTTTATAATTAGGAATTTAATTAGGTCTTTCGGTACTAGGTATGTTTTTATTTTTTTATTTTTGTTTATTTATTACATGTAATTTCCGTTCCCCACTAACTTTATTTCTTCTTTTAATTTTATGGGTTTGGTCTTTACTTGGTCCCCCTGTTTATCTCATTTTCGTCCCTTCTCCATTTTTTTGTTTTGTTTTTGTATCTTCATTTCTTTTTCTCTTTTTATTCTTCCCCCTTTCATTTTTTCCATTGTTTTTTATTTCCTCCTCGTTCCTTTCGTTTTTTTCACTCCTTTACACTACCTTCGTTCCTTCTTCCTTAACACTATCTTTTGTTCTTTTCATTTTTTTTTCATTAGTTTCCACTTATTCTTTTTTGTTCCTTTTGTTTCTTTCACTCCCTCTTTCCCTTTTACTCTCCCTATTTTTTCATTCACCCTCATTATTTTGATTAATTTTTTAGAAGTATTTTTTCGAAAAACTTTAATATTATGAAAATACTACAAATATTTTTATTAATTAATTATAAATTTTATGATTATTTCTTATTTTATATTACGTCAATCTTAAATCATAACCAACTTGGGAAAAATATTTGAATAATTAAATGTATTAGAATCTATTCATTTCATTTATTATTATTTATTTTACTCGATAAATTATTAATTTAACTAAATCATTCGAATTAAAAACTTTATTCAAAAATCTGGTGGGTTATTTAGAGAATTTCGGAATTCGGATATGGATTTGGTTATAATAATCTATTATTAAATCAACAATTTCTTCAAAAAGAATTGATATTTTAACATATTTTATAATTAATTAATTGATTTTTATGAATTTGAAAATCAAACTAATTATCCAGCGTTCAATTTAATTGAAAAAATTCTATCAAACGTCGGTCAATTTTTCTATATCTTATATGTTATATTGATTTTTTAAAAACAATAATAATTTTGTAAATATATTTAATATAATATTTTATTTTTTATTTAATTGAAAGAAAAAGAAAAAAAATTTAAAAAAAAATTCGGGGGATAAAGAAAGAAATCAGTTTTAAAAAAAGGGAAATTTCCGAAAAAAAAGGAATCCGAAAAAAAAATAGTACGAAAAAAATTCTAAAAAAAGAACAATAATCCAATCCAAAAAGAGTGAAAAAAATTTTTTTTTAAAAAAAAACGATCGAAAAAAAATAATATAAAAAAAATTGGTCTTAAATGACCGAAACAATGGGAATTTTTTTCAGTTTGGGAAAAAAAATAAACCTAAACGGGAAAAGAATGAGAAAAACAAATTTTTCGTGAAAAGTAAAACTAAACTGAAAAATTTAAAAAAAAAGGAACCAAAAAAAATCGGACAAAAAATTAATAATCAAAAAAAAATTCCGACTGAAATTGGAAGATCAAATAGTTTTGACATCAGGCGGAAGTATGGCATGGGATTTCAAGTTACACAATTCAAATTATTTATACGGAGACAAATCCAAAACGTCAGACAAATTTTTTTTAGTTATATAGATACTAGCCGGAAATTAATGTTACTCCTTCTCGGTTCTTCAAGAGGATGTAACTTTTTATCAATGATTCAGATGAATGTTTGAAGTTAATTGAAAATTTATTTGAAAATATTAAAAATATTCAGTTATAAAAAGCTAGATTGAATCACAATTATATGCAGTATGATTAGATTAGAAGAAATGGATTTATTGAATTTAATTTTTATTAGAGTATTGCAAATCTGAAATAATATTTGTAAACGAAGAATTTAATTTTTTTTTAAATAAAAAATATAAATTTTTTACTAAATTTATAGGCTTGCAAATTTTATGAAATTCTGATTTTATGGAAAGCCACCCTTGACGAAGGTTGATGTCCGGAGACATCAACCTTTTGTCAAGGGTGGCTTTCCATATTATATAATAATAAATAAATTTTTTCTATAAAAAATAGCGGTATTTGTTAATTGATGAATTGATATTAAAATGAAAAAAAAAAAAATATGTAATCACGTACAATTCTTGTTTCCTAGAAGTTCTCGACGCAATTTCATATTTTCTAACTCAATTGCCTCGACCTCCGCTCTACCCTTACTTAGTTTTAGCTTCCGTTCCCAAAGTGCAATCCTCTTCTCCACCAGTTCCACATGGGAACTGTGGCTTTTTGTATTGGCCTTTTTTTGTAATTTTTTGTTAATTAACCTTAATTTACAAACCATTGCACTTGCTTTCCGAATGCGGAGGTCGCGTTCTGCCAGTTCTATTTCTTTTTCGGCCAATTTGATTTTTGTAATTGCGTTACGTATCTCAACTATTTTTTTTTTCTTTGATCTCTGCTATGCGATAAAATGTGTTATTCAGCACCAAAAATTCAAAAATTAACAAAAAATATTTATTATTATTATAAATTACCTTTGGACTCTTGAGCCCAATCCTAAAAAAGAAAGCAGAAGAACATTAAAAAGTGCTTAAAATTGTCTATCAATAATAAATTAGATAAGTTTTGCCCGAATTCGTACCTTCCAGTTGAGGATCACCTCCTTCGCCTTATTTGTTTTTTCTTCACTCGTATATTCTACTTTACCCTCGGCGAAGAGTCTCAAGTCTTTGATCATTCTATCATAAAGCCGACATTTATTACTTTCTTTGTATATGGCGTGGTAATGATCCAAGGCATCATCTACCTTCCAGTTTCCTGCGGCGATGTGGTGAAAGTATTCCATATTTATAGCGCTGTGTAGAGAAATTAATAAGTATGTGATTTATCAAGTTTGTTAAATTTAATAAAGTCGAAAGTGAAGAAAATTAAAGCTATAAGACACCGTATTATATAGCTATCAATTGTTTACATAGACGCGTATGGCGCGTATTCTGTTATCTGTGTTATCTGCAAGTGAAATGATTAATTAAATTGTATGATACAATTATATAGAACTCCGATTCTTACTATTTGACTATTAAATTTGTTAGAGCGGAGCTTAAACTGAAATTAAAAATAAAAATTAAACACAAATATACGAATACAGAAGTAAAATTAATCATGAACTAAAATGTGGTTCAGCTGATTTTTTTAAATAAAATAAAGAATTTATTTAGTTTAAAATTATATGTAAATACATAATAGAAATATAATACTATTTGAAATTAATATTGTAACTTATTAACTTAGTATCCTATCTCTTAAAAATATTTTGCAACAATGGCAACAAATTAGAGATACGTGAAAATTGATGAGCTTGATCATTTGTTTGATCATATTATTAATTGAAATCGGTTATTTAAAGTAACTAAACCATAGTAGAGATTGATTTTTCCATTTTTTCAATTTAACCGATTTTGCAAGTCATTAAAATCCTTAGGAAATTGTAATGCATCAAGTAGTGCCGACCCGCACTAGAAATTTACAGATCAATAGTTTTTAATCTCATTTAATTCTGGTTTGTGTTAAATATCCAATCAAACTCAAATCGCATAAAGCTAAATACTAAATACATGACCAACCAGAAGACGCCTCACTGTTTGGGTCTGTTTCATAGTAGGCTTATTAATAAATATTTCACTCATCAGAAAAATTTTTAAACGAAAATATGTTCGACGCTTACTAATAATAAATCTTATTTTTTTTTTTGAAAAAAAAAGATAATTTATATTCATAAAAATGTTTAAAAAAATGTTTATTTATACTATATTAAATTATTTAAAAATAAAAATTAATAATAAACAAGAACTCGTATATTTTAAAATATATCTAAATATGATGGACGATAATACTGTGCATATCTACTATAAAGTTGATGTTGACATTGTGATCGATACACAGCTATTCTATCATTAAAAGAAGATTTATAATAAAATCCAAGAATGAGATATCCATCTAGAATTCTGGATAACAAGTATTGCTAGAAAACTTATCAACATTTGCATTTTCCAGAAGAGTAAAAAATGTTGGTTGGAAAAGATACGTATAAAGAATTTAAAAATGCTTTTTGTCGTATTTGGGGATGATAATTATATATTATCATAATGAAAAGTATCGATATTTACCGCTTGTATTAAAATTTATTTCATTCAACGTCGATGATATATTAAACGCGTTGTATCGTTGTTTAATATAAAATATAACTACCTTGATTACTATTAGGAACATATCGACTTCGAAACATTTTCTCAAAATGAAAACGAAACTACTTGTGAATTTTTTTAAAAAACTTTTGTATTTGAATCAAAAGTCGTATTAAAAAAAAAATGAAAAAAATAATCGAATTAATAAACAATTTTGTCTTTATTAAATAATTAAATAAGCGATAATTGAAGACAATAACAAACAAATTAATATAATAAATGAATCTAAATAATAAAAATTATTGAAATAAATAAATAAAATCGCGTTCTATTTAGTAGCAATAGTCTAGTTTTATTTAGCAGTAGTAGTATAATTTTAGTATTTTAGTCTAATTTTACTAATTTTAGTAGTCTAATTATTAGTAGTTGTCCAATTTTAGTAATCTAATTATTAGTCTAATTTTATTTAGCAATAGTAAATCGACGTTCTATTTAAAGTTCAATCGTTTTCATTTTTATTTCTTACAACTCGTAAAGTTTTCTTATTATTATCATGCCTCCTCTCAGAAGTACCCGAAGTCAAAAGAAGTGTTATCCCTGTTGATGAAGGCAGTGCTATTGATGATACAATTCAAGAACCAACTTTGGTTAGTAAACTTCTGGAAATAAGCGACGATGACGATCTTTCAGAAGGTAACTTATTGTTTTAAAACTATAACGCAATATCATTAAAACTTTATTCTTACCTTCCTCATTTCTTTGTTTCTTTAGAAGAAAGTCAGGTTAATGAAAGTGCTGTAAATATCGGACGTGAAATTTCGGACTATATTGCTATTTTTTAAAACAAATATTATAATATTAGTTATGAAACAATAGCGAGGTTTCTGCAAAGTAGTATTATATATTTCTATTATGTATTTACATATAATTTTAAACTAAATAAATTCTTTATTTTATTTAAAAAAGTCAGCTGAACCACATTTTAGTTCATGATTAATTTTACTTCTGTATTCGTATATTTGTGTTTAATTTTTATTTTTAATTTCAGTTTAAGCTCCGCTCTAACAAATTTAATAGTCAAATAGTAAGAATCGGAGTTCTATATAATTGTATCATACAATTTAATTAATCATTTCACTTGCAGATAACACAGATAACAGAATACGCGCCATACGCGTCTATGTAAACAATTGATAGCTATATAATACGGTGTCTTATAGCTTTAATTTTCTTCACTTTCGACTTTATTAAATTTAACAAACTTGATAAATCACATACTTATTAATTTCTCTACACAGCGCTATAAATATGGAATACTTTCACCACATCGCCGCAGGAAACTGGAAGGTAGATGATGCCTTGGATCATTACCACGCCATATACAAAGAAAGTAATAAATGTCGGCTTTATGATAGAATGATCAAAGACTTGAGACTCTTTGCCGAGGGTAAAGTAGAATATACGAGTGAAGAAAAAACAAATAAGGCGAAGGAGGTGATCCTCAACTGGAAGGTACGAATTCGGGCAAAACTTATCTAATTTATTATTGATAGACAATTTTAAGCACTTTTTAATGTTCTTCTGCTTTCTTTTTTAGGATTGGGCTCAAGAGTCCAAAGGTAATTTATAATAATAATAAATATTTTTTGTTAATTTTTGAATTTTTGTTGCTGAATAACACATTTTATCGCATAGCAGAGATCAAAGAAAAAAAAAATAGTTGAGATACGTAACGCAATTACAAAAATCAAATTGGCCGAAAAAGAAATAGAACTGGCAGAACGCGACCTCCGCATTCGGAAAGCAAGTGCAATGGTTTGTAAATTAAGATTAATTAACAAAAAATTACAAAAAAAGGCCAATACAAAAAGCCACAGTTCCCATGTGGAACTGGTGGAGAAGAGGATTGCACTTTGGGAACGGAAGCTAAAACTAAGTAAGGGTAGAGCGGAGGTCGAGGCAATTGAGTTAGAAAATATGAAATTGCGTCGAGATCTTTTAGGAAACAATAATTGTACGTGATTACATATATATTTTTTTTTTTCATTTAAATATCAATTCATCAATTAACAAATACCGCTATTTTTTATAGAAAAAATTTATTTATTATTATATATATGGAAAGCCACCCTTGACAAAAGGTTGATGTCTCCGGACATCAACCTTCGTCAAGGGTGGCTTTCCATAAAATCAGAATTTCATAAAATTTGCAAGCCTATAAATTTAGTAAAAAATTTATATTTTTTATTTAAAAAAAATTAAATTCTTCGTTTACAAATATTATTTCAGATTTGCAATACTCTAATAAAAATTAAATTCAATAAATCCATTTCTTCTAATCTAATCATACTGCATATAATTGTGATTCAATCTAGCTTTTTATAACTGAATATTTTTAATATTTTCAAATAAATTTTCAATTAACTTCAAACATTCATCTGAATCATTGATAAAAAGTTACATCCTCTTGAAGAACCGAGAAGGAGTAACATTAATTTCCGGCTAGTATCTATATAACTAAAAAAAATTTGTCTGACGTTTTGGATTTGTCTCCGTATAAATAATTTGAATTGTGTAACTTGAAATCCCATGCCATACCTCCGCCTGATGTCAAAACTATTCGATCTAATCATACTAATCCAATTTCAGTCGGAATTTTTTTTTTGATTATTAATTTTTTGTCCGATTTTTTTTTGATTCCTTTTTTTTTAAATTTTTCAAAAAAAATTTTCTCCCTTTTCTTTCAGTTTAGTTTTTCTTTTCAAACCGAAAAATTTGTTTTTCTCATTCTTTTCCCATTTAGGTTAAATTTTTTTTCCCAAACTGCTAGGTTTTTAAGCCATATCTTCACATCCTTCTATTGTTTTGAAATTTTTTAAACTATAATAAAATCTGGTGACCATGACGATAGTATAAATTTCACCACTTCTTTGACCCATAATTATAAATTTATTTAATGCTATCATTTTTCAATAAAATCTTTTATTTCAGAGTTATTTTTTCTTAAAAAGTCTTATATAAAAGGTTGTGTAAAGAAAGAATATATTTGGAGATGTGCAGCGTTGGTGCGTTGGATTAAGTATATTGCAAATTTTTTAACAAGCCACTACACGTGACTGAAGTCACGTGAAATCTTCCAAAAAATTTTGCTCACCACTGGTAATTGTGATTGAGATTAATTACAATTGCAGTACATATTATTAGGGATTGGAATCGATTAATCGAAAATCGACAAAACATAGTAAAATCGATTCTCAGCAATTTTTTACATATAAGTTAACCTGACTTCAAAGTAATTTTTCATGCTGGCCAATTGCTGATTATTTTTGCTGAAATTAGAAACTGATTCAAAGTCAGATCGGTCGTCTATAAGAGAAATCTTGAAAAGATTCGATTTTCGATTCCAATCCCTACATATTATACATATTATCAATCTTTCTACACGTCAACAAGATTTTTTTTTATTTTAAATTTATTTTTAAAAAAAAGCGGTAATTTGTTAATTGATAAATTTAATATTTGAATGAAAATTTTTTTTAAAGTTTGTAACATACTGTAAAAAATAATTGTTCATTAAATGTTCAAAAAATGGTGTCTACAAAAAAGATAAAATTTTTTAATAAAAAACAATTAAAATATCATTACAGATAAGTTTCAAATAGAAACTTACCATATCAGCATATCCAAGTCCTAAAGCCAAAAGAACTGATGCCTACGAAAAAAAAGAGATTAAAAAAAATAAATTAAAAAAAACGTTTCAAATTTTCGAATTGAAACTTACCAGACTCCCAAAACTGAAGAAACTAACACCTACAAGAAAAAAAGAAAAATTAAATTAAAAAAAAAACAAATTTTTTTAAAAAAAAATTTCAAACCATTAAGCCCATGCATTGAAGAACCAGCAGTCTACAAAAAGAAGAAGACAAACGGAATGTTATACGTTTCGTTGAAAGTATTATTTACAAAAAGTCAAAAAGTTCCTTATCGAATTCCCTCCTTATAGTTCAAGCTGGCGTTCTACAAAAAAATACAAAAAGAGACGTATATTTAAATAAAAATCCTCTTCCTCCTTCCCCCTTTCCCTATTTTTTACCTTCAGATTCATGTTCAAATTACAAAAAAAAGTAATGAAAAGAAATGTTATAACATTTCTTAAATTAAAAAAAGATAAAAAAAAGTCCAACTCTTTCTTGTCTTGAAGTCTGGTTCGTTCAAGCCAGCACCCTACAAAAAAAAAATAATGAAAAGTAACATTAAAACGTTTCTTAAATTAAAAAAAAAAGATAAAAAAAGTCCAACTCTTTCTTGTCTTGAAGTCCGGTTCATTCTGGCTGGCAATTCCTACAAAAAATTAAAGAAATGTTTGTAAAACGTTTCTACAAAGTTAATTTTGAAAAAAGCTCTCACCTTCCAAAGCTGAAATAAAGCCAAAGGAGCTTACCTATGTACTTGCAGACCGAAGCTGAAACAAATAAAATGCCATTCGTGAAAATTTTTTTTTTTTAAAAAAAATTATGTATTTATTTACCTTTATCCAAGAGTCAAAAGATCCTAAGAAAGTCTAAAAAAATCAACTTTTTTGACTATCTTTCGCTGATCAGCTAGTTTCAAATATTCAAATATTAGTCTAATTTGACTAGTGACAAACCATGCAGTTTCGTGTAAATTTTAAATAATTGGACTAACCGTTTAATCATAGTTGACTCTACGCGGAATTAGTATTAAATAAAAAACTAACTTTATAAATTTAATCTATAAATGGATTAATACTGTAACTGTTATATATAAATTGAACTAGCTTTATTAATTCATATTACAATTACATCAGTACATATAAACAGATTAATAAGAATATTAAATAAATCTTTGTTCCCTATATTAGGAAATATTAACAATAGAATGATGTAGTAAGTCTTTTTAGAAGAAATTTTTAATTATTTTTGGTTATTTTTTATTTTATTTATTTATTTTTTTGTATAAGCTTTTTATTCCATTTGTATTTACGTTAATATCAAATTTCTATAAAATAGCAATAAAGATGCCATTGGTAAATAAAAAAAATCATAAAAAATTTCCATTCATTTGCTTTAACATATTTTTATCAATAGAATTAGTTGTTCCAAAAAAATTATCCACTAGGTTCTGCAAAAAATATTAAATTTTAACCAGTTCTATTATTTTACTCATATTTTTTTTTTAGATTCTTCAAGCAATAAAATTACAACAAAAAACACTCCGGTTAAGACAAGCTCTTCATATTGTTCAAGTATACAAAATCAGCAAAACTGATACAAGATTGGGAAGTTTAGCTAAAGATATTGCTGGATGGTTCAACACTTACCAATACAAATTCCATAAGTAAAATCATTACTGGTGCGCGAACTATTAATGTGTTAAGGTATGAAACATTTATTTCAAGTTCGGAAAAAGTAAAATTAGTTGTATTAGTTATATGAGCTGATCCCCAGCAGATAAAATCGTTTAGTTCAATATTTTTGTTCAAATTAATTGTGCGTGGATATTCAGTTCATGAAATATTTATAAATTTAATATACAGATACGAGACCCAAACCCATCTTAAACTTTTTTTTTCTATAATTGATAAATAGGAAGAATAGCCATATACTATAATTTCAAAAAGTTGCATTATCAAATTTTGCACAAATTGTGAAAATATGTCAGTTATTGTATAATTTGTAGACAGAATGGTTTTTATTTTGTATGAAGTCAATATTTGTTATTATTCACTTATTGTACATATAAATGATCAATTATCATACAATTTTTATAACTAATAATATACAATCGCAAAAATTTGTTTATTTTACAGACAAATAATGACTCCTTTGTACATTTTCTGAATATATTCAATATGATTTGTGTACAAACTGTGTTTTTATAGGTTTATACAAATAATCAGTCGCTACCTACAAACACATAAAACTAATTTTAATTTTATTCTATATCAGAATCCTTTTTTTATGTTTTAATTTTTTTTTAGTGGTTGATAATTGTGAGTGAAAAAAAAATACGACTTAAATTTAAGCCGCGTACATAATTAATCGTTCCTGTTGTAAAGGATGTCATTATTCATAACCAAGTTATAATAGATATAGCTCCTACCTATCATTAAAAAGAATATATTGCTTTATCAAAAATAATAAATATAAAGGAATGTAATCTGTTAAGAAGTATTAATTTTAAATACTGCTTTCTTTTTTTAAGAAAACTTACCAATATTATATTTAATAAACTGAATAGTTCCTTTGCCTTATTTTTTCTCTTCACTCATATTCTCTGTTTTATCTTTGGCGAAGAGTCTCAAATCTTTTATCATTCTATCATAAAGTTGAAATGCCAGCTTCACTTCTTTTTCAGCTAACTTGATTTTTGAAATTGCGTTATGTATCTCAACTACTTTTTTTTTACATTTTATCTCTACTATTCGATAAAAATGTGTTATTCAGCACCAAAAATTCAAAAATCAACAAAAAATATTTAAAAAAGAAAGCAGAAAGAACATTAAAAAAAGAGGAAACACTTCTATGACACAAAGCTCACTATACCAAAACGCACCTTTGATTTCATTCACTTAATTTTGTAAGAAGCCGATATTTGTAATATTTGCTTGGCTTCCGGTATTTTATTTCATTAAAAAATGGTATCGTACTATAAACTTTCATTGAGGGAAAGCCTAGTAAATGATTTTTTCATATTGCGAGAAAGGACAATTTAGTCCTTGTAAATTTTTTAGTTCAATGTTTCTACAATAAATAAGCCTTATTAATATTATTAATCAAAATTGTATGATATAATTATGTCGTCATTATTACAATTATCAAAGTTACACACGTTCAGATATATAAATAATAATACTGATATAATTATGTCGTCAATATTATAATTATCAAGTCAGATATATAATAGATATAGATAGATATTTTAATACATTTTCTTTTTTTTTTTCGAGGAACAATTTTTTTTATCGGTCAAATTGCCGAATCGATAAGTATAAATATAAATAAAACATGATAAATTGGAAAAAAAAATTGTTTTTATTTTACCGCATTCCATGAATTTCTTGAGAAACTTCTTACATTCGTTGATCAATAAATTCATTCAGCTGTAACGTGCATCGGATAAATTTCACCCGGTATTATTTCGGTAAAGTACTCTTAAAATTTTCAGGAGCATAATTAGGTTATTGACAAGAGTTCTATATAAATTTCCAATTGTTATCATCAATATTATAATTAATTACAATTCATTAATTGTAATCATCAAACTGCTGATATCAACTTACAGTATACAATATTTGCATCTAATGAAATATTAAAGACATCCCAGATGACAGAAAATAAACAAATCATTCAGTCAATAACTTCAGGCATAACCTATTGGGGTGTCACACAGACTAATTAGATTTTTCATGTTATATTTATGGTTTTCTTAACGTGACTGTTCTTTTCTTTTGCCTTCAAAATTTTTACTTAAGAACAAAGTTACGTTCAAATATTTCTATTTAAATTTGATATTGTGATTAGTGTAAATTCTTTCTATTGAACCATTTTTAAAAGTTTGGAAAAAAGAAAATGAACGTAACTATTTTGAGATAGTTCTTAAGAATACTATATTCATTATTAAAAATTATCAATAGACAATTTAATTAAACTTTATAGCTTTACATAATATAAAATCTGATCATAATAAAATATTAAATGTCGTTTGATTAATTAGTGTGACACCCTAATAGCTAATAGCCTATGTAAACCTCAAGAAGTGGTTAATCGTTCATTCTTTTATAACCACCAAATGATTTTTGAATTTATAATATCATTTGTAAAGAAACACAAAACTTTTGAAACTCGAAGAATATATAGAATTTATAAAAAAGGGAAATCTTAAGTTTAGATATTTAGCATCAAACTGTTTAACTACTTTGATTTATATCACGTGATGCCTCAATCAAATTTTAAAAATTTATGTTTACTGTAAAAAAATGTAAAACTATTGTAATGACAATAAAAAATGATTTTTTTAATTTCCACCGTTAAAAAACATATAAATAATAAAGTTACAGGTAAAAATATATCGGTGTTTATATAATAACTTTAATACTTGAATACTTGTGTCAATTAAAATGCTAAAGGAAGGAAAAAAAAGTTTCGTGGAGAGGATAAAAATTTTTCGTGAAGGATAAAAGAAAGCGTGGGAAAAGATTTGATTTTACTTATCAATTTATTTTATTTCAAAAGAGTAATTAAAGTCTATTACAAATAAAAGTATTTAGCACCGGAGTACAAAAGAAAACAGTCTATATGTGTAGATCTAACATTCATCCCATCAAGATTTCTCAAGAGAGGACCACACCCTTCGTTTGGAGCTATTCGAAGAAGTAGGACTACGCTAGTTAATCAAATTAAAAAGAAAAAAAACCAACGATCTTACAAAAAAATAAAAGTAATCTAAAAAATAAACAAAGGGTTTATATGTTGAAATAAAATGTATTAAGAGTATTATTATAACTATATCGATCAGTGTCATCAGCGTTATAATTTTGGATATCGCAATGAGCCAATGGTATAAGGTGTGCACAATGACCTTTCGGCACAAGGCCGCCACCTGTAAATACTGTAAGAGGTGGAGTGGTTCACACTATTTTAAATTGTTTGATAAAGGGAAGACTCATTACGGGTTAACAGTTAGTTTTAGGGTTCCGGATTGAAATCCGTATTTCGGATTTAGATCCGGATTAAGACTTGTAATTCGGATTACAGCTGTTTTCATATTATTTGGGACAAGACATCCGGTCCGGTATGTCGCATGTCGGATTGTCATGTTTGTTTATTTGCATAACGATAATAGTTAAAATAGTTAAACGTAACTCGTTGATATAATTCATTGATTCAAATTTCATATCATATCTATATTTATTTTTTCCAAATATATATATATAAATGTCTCAAACTGCATCTTTAACTTATACAAACTAAAACATATCGGACAAATATTAGGACTATAACTTGTGCAAAAAGTAAAAATAATTGTATTTGTGCACCCAAGACTCTTATAAAACCAAGAGGATCTCTTCACAAACCAATTACAAAAATGGATATATGAAATAAAAGAAAGCAATAGATTATGCTTTTCTTGCATAGTTTAAAGATAATGTACTTACTATACTTAAAGTTCCTAAGAGTTTAGATTTTGTTAACATATGCAAAAGTTGCATCAACAAATATGAAATCAAAACAACAAAGAAACAAATATAAATATCTTTGAAACTGCGAAGGTTAGTCCGATAGTTATATCAGAAGGTGAAATCAATGTAGATGATCAAGAAATGAATAATCTTATTCCAAAACTCGAAAGGGTTAGTAAATCTTGATTCACGTGACAATCCGACATCCGACATACCGGACCGGACAAAATTTCACTTTTGTCCCGAATAATATGAAAACAGCTGTAAAATCTGGATTAAATTACATTATCCGGATTAAAATCCGAATAATTATATATCGAATATATTGAATAAAATTACTTAATATTATATATTATTATTATATATTATTATTAGTATACAATATAAATTTATTACAGGTGCGAAAACTTCCATAACTTTCATATTTCGTTTTAAAAAGAGAATTTTAGTCACTATTCCCTTTTCATCATATGCATAGTTTTCCATTAACATTAGAATATTTTGTAAAATAACTATGTCTGATATTTGTATGTTTTATTACTGCTCTCTTTTATAAACATTAATTAAAAAAAGGTAAATTTTTATTCTTTTAATAAAAAGAATTATTTTCTAAATTTGTATTCTTTGAACTTAAAGAGCTTCGTAAACTTGTATTAGGAGATTCTTCATTATCCAAATCAATTTCAATATTATTATTTTCCATTGTTTACAATAATTTAAGTGAGACAAAGAATTTTGTTTATTAGAATATAGTAAATCAGTACTTAACTATTTATATACTAATCTGGATTACAAATTACAATCTGCCCAATCCACTAATTCGGATTATGGCAAGCCGTAATAAGGATCATCATAATTAAGCTTAAGAAAGGATTTTATTTTATTTTATTTTTTTTTATCCATGTGAACAAGATTACAGAAAGATAGACAAGAACTAATTAAAACAAAAAGTCAACGCTATCTAAACTACGCTATAATCAAACCGCCCGAAAACAGTGCCACCCTGGTAAGCTTAAGAAACGATCGAAACCCTAAATAGGTACTGGATCCTAAGCATTGATCACGTGACTAGAAATTAGCCAATAAAAATCAAGATTTGATTGTGCTACACTTAAAATATGTAAAAAAAATATATTTTGAATGACTGAGACACATTTTTAAATTAATGAACATATTTAATAAAAAAAAAGGATAATTAGCTATTCAAAATAACATTGTCTGATAATTTTTCATGACCTCTTAAAAACATTTAATTATAATAACTCAGGCCAGCACACAATCTCAACCCAGATTATGAAAAATTTTGACTAATGAAATTATACTTGTATGGTACGATTTGTTTCAATTGAGATCATTCATATGAAAATCATTCACGTTAGTAGTTTAATAGTAATTATCTCAAAAAGTAATGTTACCGATTTAGATTTATAAAATTTTAAATTTTTTAAAGTTCTGAAAGTTTTTTTTAATCACCTCAATTTTATTGTTGAGTATAGACTTCCAGCACCATACCTAATCTAGATTGAATATCCACGAGAAAAGAATTATTCGATAAAAAGGTATCCTTTTGAGTCACTTTCTTTATTCTTTAAAAAAAACGATTATTTTTACTCGCTCATTCTTTCGTTAACGTTAATTGATTTTCTTAAATCATAAAGTTTTATTATTTAGAACAATTAGAGTCAATTTTATAGAAAATGAATAAAGAATTAAAGATGGATTATTCGAATTATTTATCAATAAAACACAAATTACTATAAATGTAACTTTGGACGTAAAACTGGAAATGACCCCATGGCTGGATATTTATGACGAAGACGGAGAAATGACACCAACTATCGATATAGAAAATGAAGAAGTGGACGATGATGACAGAGAGCTTGAAAGCGAATATGAAAAAATGATGACAGTTTAATGAAAGCAAAGATGAGGATGAAAGAAAAGGAACAGGAAGAGAATTCAGAATTCTGATGAAGAAGTGATCATTGACCAACCTCTTAGCAGCGAAGTGGGTGAACAAATACCACACTCTTTTGGTGAATTTATCCCATTTCATGAATATCACTGAATCACTAATTTTCTGTTGGATGCAAAAACATTGTATATGTAAGTTGCATTATTCTAACGCTTGCAAACGATTTTTTTTTTGGTAAAACGATATACTTTTATTATTTATATGATGAAGAACATAAAAATCTATAAAATACACCCGAAGTTTGGAAATAAGACTCAAGAACAAGCCTATTTCCTCCCTCAATACCAAAACTTTCACCTCATATGGTAAAGTTATAGTACCATTACCTATTACATAAAATTTGAAAGATCAATATAATACATTCTTAAAAAGTCCTTAACCTTATATAAATCTTTATTTTATGTCAAGCAGGAGGAATAATTATTAATCAATCTTTATTTTATGTCAAGCAGGAGGAGTAATTAACCCTATATTAATCCTTTATAATTTGCGTTTTAACGTGAAATCATGTGACTTCAACACGGAAACACTATCCTAATCTACTACTTTTCATTCGCCATCTTTTCTTGAACTGTTTCTCTTCTTTTGGACTCTTTACTGTACTGCCCGCTTGTCATTTTAGTCTCGTCTCATTCCCTATTCTCTTTTCAAAATCCACATTAAGTTGCGTATACTTTTGTATTAAATCATGTGATTCCGCATATTTAATCAATTTTTCTCGAAGCTTAATTGCGGATTCTAGAGATTTAATCTTCATTGCCGCCTCTTCCACCTTCATCTGATGTTTGATCTTTTCCCGTCCATTTCTTCTCCTGCTATCATAAAACCTCCACTAATTTCTTGACCTTGGGACTAATAACCCTCATTTTGTATATCAAAATTCGAGATGCCGTGAAGCAACGTATGGTTGGTATGGAACTAACAATTTTTGTTCCTTCTTTTGTTCGTTGATGATATTTACCACTTCTTCCATTAAAGAAAAATCGGCAAAGGAAGAAGCGTTAAAGAAAGATAATGTCTCAAAGTCATTTACATCTAAACCTCTCCTGTACGTATTTACCACTTTATCCTCAGATACTGTCATCGATCGTTCCACATCATTCGCTGGACCTCTATCCTTGAATTTATCTCTTTCCTGATACTTACTAATTCCATCTAATTCTGCAAAAATTCTTTGAGCTGGAGTTTCCAAAAAGTTTGCATGATGTGTCACTTCCGGCATACGCAGTTTTGTATCATGCTTCTTTGTATCTTGCTTCTCCTCTTTCTTGCTTCTTATCGGTTCCTTGAACTGCCGAAATAACCAAAATGCTAGTTTTTATTAATTGTTTATTAACTACCGTTCATCTAAAATTTAGAACCGATTTGTATACAATTGGATTTAGTTAAAGTTTATACATGTAGACACTTTACAATTTATTTGCGACATCGAAATTATAATTTTAATATACATTTAATGCAACTTTAATATATATCGAATACAATTTTACTATACAGTAAATATAACTTTTACATATGTTAAATACAAATTTACTATTAAATAAAACTTTAATATATTTTTATCGTACATTAAATATATTTTTATCGCACATTAATTACATTTTTAAATATACATTAAATATAACGTTTTAATATGAATTTAACATAACTTTACTAATATCGATAATATTTTTGTACGACCTGTTAAATCAGGTGACGATCTCCTTAATAAGCGTCAACTTTATAGTACATACGATTGGCTTGAACTTATTGTAACGATGCATTAATTAAATTATTAAAATATCTATTTATATCTAACTTGATAATATTGACGACATAATTATATCTTATTATTATTAACGTATGTAACTTGATAATTGTAATATTGACGACATAATTATATCAAACAATTATTAATAACTTGATAATTGTAATATTGACGACATAATTATTTCATAAAATTATTTTAATAACTTGATAATTGTAATATTGACGACATAATTATATCATAGAATTATTTACTAACTTGATAAATTGTAATAATGACGACATAATTATATCATACAATTTTGATTAAGGCTTATTTGGCTTATTTATTGTAGAAATTTTGAACTAAAAAATTTACAAGGACTAAAATTGTCCTTTCTCGCAATATGAAAAAATCATTTACTAGGCTTTCCCTCAATGAAAGTTTATATTTTTTAATGAAATAAAATACCGGAAGCCAAGCAAATATTACAAATATCGGCTTCTTACAAAATTAAGCGAACTAAATCAAAGGCGCGTTTTGGTATAGTGAGCTTTGTGTCATAGAAGTGTTTCCTCTTTTTTTGGACTCTTGAGTCCAATCCTAAAAAAGAAAGCAGGCTGGAAAAGAAATAGAACTGCAGAACGTGATCTCCGGATCTATAAATTAAAATTAATTAACAAAAAATTACAAAAAAAGACCAATGTAAAAAGCCACAGTTCCCATGTAGAACTGGTGAAGAAGTGGATTGCACTTTAGGAACGGAAGCTTAAACTAAGTAAGGGTAGAGCGGAGGTCGAGGAGGTTGAATTGGAAAATATGAAATTGCATCGAGATCTTTTAGGAAATAAGAATTGTACGTGATTACATATTTTTTTTTTTCATTTAAATATCAATTCATCAATTAGCAAATACCGCTATTTTTTATAGAAAAAATTTATTTATTATTAAATAATCACCCTTCGATGTCCGGATTGATAAGCTTGATCATTCGTTTGAAATCAGTTATTTAAAGTAACTAAACCATAGTAGAGAACTACGGTAAAGATTGATTTTTCTATTTCTTCGATTTAACCGATTTTGCGAGTCATTAAAATCCTTAGGAAATTGTAATGCATCAAGTAGTGCCGACCCGCACTAGAAATTTACAGATCAATAGTTTTTATTTCATTTAATTCTGGTTTGTGTTAAATATCCAATCAAACTCAAATCGCATAAAGCTAAATACTAAATACATGATCAACCATAGGTGATAAATGAAGGCGCCTTCCCGCAATCGAAGTCACGTGATTAATGTAAAAAATTTTCTGATAAAAAATTTTACGCGGGGTACAGCGAGCCAGATATGAGTGAATGGATTTTGGACTGACGGCTCCTCCCAAACCAACCGTATCATTGAGTCGAATTGCTTTTATCTCAGTGTTTAACATAGAGGTTTTTGATTAGTTTAGAATTCACAAACTTGTTTTTGGTAGAAAAGGAGGGTAAAACTGGGCGAGTAGACCGTTTTGTTTGGCAATTTTGTCTGGTTTGATCACACATTTTCTCCGATGCGGGAGACTTTAGTTTTTTTTTTAGGTTTTTCTTTTTGGGATTTCTTCATGTTAGGTTCGATTTTTGCATATTGGGATGAGACGAGGTCTATTTATTGTTATATTCGTGCAACTGCATATCTTAGTGCATATATTTAGTGTGTTCTCCTGGTAATGTATTTAGATAGGTTTTTTGTGCTATAGAGCAGCCAACTGCTTCTCTACGTATTTCTAAATATTATATATGTACTCGTACTAATTTTAATAAAGAAATGCGTTACAAAAAAAAAATAAATAAATAAAAATAAATGAAGGCGTCTCACTGTTGGGTTTGTTTCATAGTAGGCTTATTAATAAATATTTCACTCATCAGAAGAATTTTTAAAATAAAAATTAATTCGTGATCCGCTACTCAAATTCGGGGGTTTTTGCGATTATCTCGTATTCCAGTGATCCAATTTCGACGAACATTTTTTTGTTATGTAGCTCTCCATGTCCTTTATAAAATAAAAAAAATCGTCGAAATTGGACCAATAGATCGTGAGATAATTACAAAAACGGTTTTTTTCGGAAGTGGCTAGATTCCTCACGATATTCTCCGAACTAAAAATAGGTTTTATAATTATCGATCTTTTTTTATTTTGTAGAGAGCGACACAACAAAAAATTGTTCATCGAAATTGGATTGCTGGTTTAACAGATAATCGCAAAAAAAACGATTTTTTTATTCCCCCGAATTTGAATAGTGCATGAATTAATAATAAAACAAGAACTCGTATAACTTAAAATATATCTAAATATGATGGACGATAATACTGTGCATATCTAGTACTACTCTAAAGTTGATGTTGTCATTTAATTAATTATAATTCGACTTGTGATGATCGATACACGGCCATTCTATCATTAAAAGAAGATTTATAATAAATCCAAGAATAAGATATCCATCTGCTGGAATTCTGGATAACAAAGTATTGCTAGAAAACTTATTTTCCGTCCAAAGTTACGTTTATAGTAATTTGTGTTTTATTGATAAACAATTCGAATAATCCATCTTTATACATTTTTTATAAAATTGGCTCTAATTGTTCTAAATAATAAAATTTTATGATTTAAGAAAATCAAATTAACGTTAACGAAAGACTGACGAGTAAAAATAATCGTTTTTTAAAGAATAAAGAAAGTGCCTCAAAAGGATACCTTTGGATTAAATAATTCTTTCTCGATTTGGCAAATAAATTTGGGTTGATGTATCTCTGTAGCACAATAATTACGGAATATTGAATTACATTTGTATTGATACAAGAGGTATGTAGAATAAGGAATAACCTAGAAAAAAAAAGACTTTTTTATCATAGATTTAATAAATAGATTGTAAGTCGGTATATCTGATATCCAATCTTAGTATAGTATGATTTTGTAAAATAGTATGTATGTTGCATTTTTTGTTAGTACGTATGATTTTAAATTTTGATTTTTAAATATAAAAATTAGTGAAAAAAAATCATACATACGTATATAAATCATACTTTTTTACTATACTTTTTCGATGGCGCTCACTCCTTCTTTAAAATATGAAAATAAAAATTTAAATAAATATTTTTATTTGTTATACTAAGCATATCGTTATTTATGTGCATTTATCTTTAAAGATAAATACACCCTTTATAATTTTAAGGAGGAGAATCAAGAGTAAATAAATAAATTATAAACATAATCATATTTAAGCTTTTTGCAAAAATGTATTCATGTTCTTTATTAAATTTTAAATTTTTTAATTTTTTAAATTTTTTTAATTTTCTCGTAAAAAAAGCTGAAGCTGCAAAATACTAAATTACCTGTAAAAAAAATATATAGGATTTCTTGTAAAAAAAAAAATCTCGAATTGATATATTTTTCATATTAATATATTGCGTAATTGTCTTCTGTGATCAATCATAATTATGTGTTGTTTCACTTGTTTGTACGTAATAAAAAAATTTAAATCATACTATCATACATACATATTATTATATGTTGTGATAAGTTAAGTTATATGTACCATAAAAAATCATACATACAAAGTAAAAAACTAAAAATCCCACAAACATACTAACTTAAAAATCGTACTTTACAAAATATATAGTCGTTAAAAAGTGAAATTTTAGAAAAATATTATTGAAAAAATGGTATATTAGAATAAATTCTATTTTTTCACATTAGTATTTGTTTTATAAATAATATAGAAGTCATGATAAATAATTTATAACTTAATGTCTGAAATTTTATTTGCGTATTTTTGCAGGATTTTCAATATCAGGAATTATGCGTACTACTCTTATAAAAAGTTTCTGCGTACAGCTCATAGTAAAAAATTTTTTCGACACCTGACCTCTTATTATATATATATTTCTGGGTCCTAGATAGACTACCCGGGTCTTATACAAAATATCCATAATTAAAATTGATTATACCCGGATCTTAATCTAGGTGAATTTTTTTATATCTGATAAAATATCCGGATCTTTTAATGTGAGGGTATTCTTAAAGGGAGATATCTTAAGCAGTATAATTGTTTTATCTTGAAATTTTCTTGAGGATTTTGAGCGGGTAACTGGTGGAGCCATTTGAAGTTTGATATAAAGTATATGTGAATATATTATAGTAAACTATGATATGTACTTTTTACGTCGAGGAATCTATTTATTTATTTATGTAAAAAAATTTATGACTTCAATAAAATATCGAAATAAAATCATTTTTTGTTCTGTAAATTTGTGCATAAAGAACAAAATAATAAATAAACACGCCCGAACACCCAAAAAGAAATAACCTCTAATGTAAACTAGCTTAAACAAACTTGAGCTAACAGATTCTACCTATATCTAATTATTACGACTACAAATAACCTCCGTTATACGGAAATATAAACATAATATTACAATTATTAATATAAGAATAATGAATATTAATAATATGGAATCAAAACTCTGATTTTCTTTTGTTTAGTTGCTAGTTTCACCCCGGCAGAATTTGGTTGAAAATTTTCATAATCAAATATGAAAATCCCTAAAAGTATGCATGGATAGTAGAGAACATTTGATAATAATATCGATAAAAAAAATTCGTAAGTAATCGTTATGATCTATAATGCTCTTTTTGTCAAAGGTTGCAAAAGCCAAGATTTTATTTATTCATTTACTTACTTTTTATTAGGAAGTAAAAAGAAAGAATCTACTAAATCAGTTTAATAAAATTAAGACACAATAATTGTTTCTAAACCATGGTAAAATGAGAATTTTCCTATTAGAAAATAAACTTCATAAGGATAGCATAGTCATTTACAGCAAAAATCAATACTCACATATTGATAACAGGGGATCGACGCACTTTCTAATTTCTCAACTTCCGCGCTGGCCTGAGTTTTAGTTTTCGTTCCCAAAGTGCAATCCGCCTCTCTCCTAGCTCGATTTGCGATATTTTCTAACTCTACTTAAGCACTGGCTTTACATAAATTGACTCTCAAATACATAGATTATGAATACTAAAATTTAATGATCTATTTATTGTGCGATCCTCGCTCTCTATCATCAGTTCTATACGTTTCGGTATAGATTTTACTAAATTAAGACATAAATTCCCATAAATTCCCATAAATGGCCTCCCATTACCTTGCTATTGTTGACATATAAACCACTTGGGTTGATGGGATGTTCATAAATTTTCGATAGTCAGTCAAGAAGGTTAAGTTTAGCTTGGTGCTTGGATGTTGAAATATCCACACGAGTTTGCTCAAATAAATTTTGAGTCAAAATGTCACGACAAAGTCCACCATTTATATTTTTAGTTAAACATGTGAAAACCAACAGCTCCTTTTTCTCTACACATGAACTTTAAAGGGTGTTTTGCTGTTTCACGAGCTGGCCTTAGTTTCCACTTCTATAGCGAACTTGAGTTGTATTACAAAACATTTGTTTCGTCAGAAAATATAGCTTTATTTCACCTTTTTCTTTGATGAGCTTTTTGCCCAGTAAGAATAGGAACTGGACGAAAAATACAAACTTTATATTCAAGTTTCTGATGATTTTCTCTTACTGTTCGTGGTGCAACGTGGTGCAATATTAAGACTAGGATAAGAATTTTCAGGAACTTCAACACTTGACGCATCTCTGTATGATTTTGTGGCACGACCAAGGTAATAACATTTATTAGGGGATATGACGCTTTGGATGACCTGAATGATTTCTTGCTTTAAGTCATATAACGTCTTTTGAAGGATTGTTTTGGTGATACAGAAAAACTGGATCATCCGACCAATTTTTTTTCTAAAAAAAGTAAATGAGTCTTGGACTTATAATTAATTCTGAAGAGAGTTGTTTTTCTTCTTGTAAAGGGATTAAAGATGTATTCCTTTCCATGACATCTTTTTATGAAGTGATATGTTGCAAAATAATACAATGAATATTAAGTTCGCTATCCTCTTTTTTTTCTTGGAATTTCTTTTCACTATGCGTGATAATAAATGTGTTGTTCAGCACCAAAAATTCAAAAATTAACAAAAAATATTTATTACTATTAAAAATTACCTTGGACTCTTTTAAAAAAGAAAGCAGAAAGAACATTAAAAAATGCTCAAAATTGTTCATCAATATAAAGAAGATAAGTTTTGTTTCTTCCAGTTGAGGATTATCTCATTCGCCTTATTATTTTTCTCTTCACTTGTAACAGTCACATCATTTATCTTCCAGTTTTCTGCGGCACTATTATGAAAGTATTTGTGTTTACAAAAAAAAAATTTTTTTTTTTTTAATAAAAATCTGGTCGCATTTTCAAGATTAAAATAGCTTCTTGTTTATTGGTATTAGAGTTCTAAGTATGAAGAATTCCAGACAAGAGTATGAAAAGAAAAAATAAGATAGCTATTTATTGTTTACATAGTTTACTAATCAAAATTATACGATGTAAATATGACATCAATATTTACTAATCAAATTGTATGATATAATTATGACATCAATATTTACTATTCAAACTGATTTTTTTTAAATAAAATAAAGAATTTATTTGGTTTAAAATTATATGTAAATACATAATAGAAATATAATACTATTTGTGAATATTCAATAAATTTTGTATTTTTCATTAAGTGAAATCTAACCGATTTTGCAAATCAATTCAAGTTAATGCATCAATATTATAATATTGTTAGTAAAGATATTGTTAATAAAGATGAAACTAACCTTTAAATTATTTTTGTTTGCTAAAAAAAGAAATCACTTACCAATTTTAATTTATTCTCCATGATTTTTTTTGTTAAGAAAAAAAAGGTTGATAGTAGTTTTTATTAAAACAAAAATAGACATCACTTTCCATTTTTAATTTATCTTTTTTTTTCTCATCTTGTAAAAAAATATCTTGAAAAATTATTTTTTATTATTCTTTTTACAAAAGAAACAGTCGCATTAAATTTATAGTTACACACTGGAATCAATATAATAAATTGTGCACAAAAATGATTGAATCTAATGATTAAATCATTTTGTTGACAGGATAATCTAACTTTTTTTTTTAATTATATAGATAAATGATATATTATTCATTTATAGTCTAAGTATACAATTCAATTTTATTTTAAAAGATTGTGGCATGACTATACAATAATATTTCAAGTCCAAATTAAAAATTCAATCTTGAATAGTTTTTTTAATAATATCAACGTACACCTCTTTCCTTACTCACATTTTATGAAATACTTCCTATATTTCATTGCTAATATAATTAGTCACAAAATTGTCTCAAATTAATCTTGAAGTTCGTATAAACTTATTATAATTTTGTTAATTTAAAAAAATATTTGTTTTGATTATTGAATTATTTTCATTTACTGACAAAAATCAGATTAGTTATTATACAGTATATCTTCTGTAATTTTAGGTCGTTCTCCATTAAGAATTTTATAAATAAAATTATGAACATGTTTAACATTATCAAAAATATCATTTTTAAATAATTTGTCTTTTTCATTAAACCTCTATACAAACTTTTAGAATGTTTAAAGTATATGATATTTTAAGGGAAAATTTAACTTTAAGTGCTGTGCCACAAAGTATACATTCTGAACATGCCTACATAGATAACACGTGATGATATATGTTATCTCTTAACTTCTAATAAATTTAAACAGCGGCAAACCACAACAGATAAAAAAAAATTATATTCTCATTTTTTACGCAATAAATTTAGGCTTTATTAAAATAAATTAAAGGACTTCGGATTAGAGTATCAACACCCCAACCTATCCCAGTTATTATTTTAAATAATAATATAATAAATTAATAATAAAATTATTTTATGACAAAATCTAAAATATATTATGAAGATGACTTATTATTGCTTGTCACAATCTTGAATATTTACAAGATATACAGTATATACAGTACAAAGAAAAGAAATAAAAATGTATTGGACCACATATAATTCGTTATTATAGTCATGCAAATATGCTTTTAAGTAAAGATTTTTTTTTCAATAATTAGCCTGCCTTTTATACTATAAGCAAAATTGTGCCACTTTTTGATAGTACAAACACAAAATAAACTACTATAATTTCACAAATAATACGATTATTAATAATGTATCCGCTGACAGCTCTTTCAATCTAAGCTGCTAGTACAGCAAATCCGCGAAAAATTTTGATGAAACAATTAATTTCATTAATTTGTGCAAATGAAGTCAACAACATTAGTTAATACACCTGAACTGTTAGATACAGCAGAAAATCCAGGATATGACAATTCCATTTTAACTCTTGAATTATAGAACGATATAGTTAAAGAAACCCAGATTTTGAGGTTGAAATGAAGTTGCGAATAAAGTTACTTGCGATGAGATTTAGAAGAGTTAATAGTAAAAAAATAAAAAAAATAAAAAAATATGAATCTGAAAAATTGCAATAGTCAGTAATTTTAAAATACAAGAGCTAGTATTATTTAAATAGTGTGAGTTGGTATTAAAAATAATCTATTTACACATATCACATGTTATTTATATTTTTTTAATAACCTGACTACTAGCTACCCGATAACAAATTTCTCAAGTGTCCCATCGCTCCTTTTCGTCTCCTATCACTCCTCTTCATATATATATATATTATTTTTTTAATTTTAGTAAAGTGTCCCATATATTTTGAATTTTGCTGTAAAGATTATAGTATACTAGAACAAGTTTAGGGATATAGGAGCGCAAATAATGATGTCATCAAATGATCTATGATCAGCAGAAGATTTGTTACAGAAAGCCAAGGCGGAAAGTAATTTTTTGTTTCAACAACTAAGCAGTTGGTACTCAATGAAAGAATGGCTATCGTTCTTTTTAATAAATAAAGGAAAAATAGTAAAAGAGCCTCAAAAGGATGCCTTTTGATTAATAATTCTTTTCTCAAAATTAGCATTCTCGAGATTTGGCACTGATTAGTTCATGTATCGTTGTAGCATAATAAGTTGTAAAAACATAATTAATACATGGATAACAAAAGAGATATATCTTTAAGCATAAACAAAAACCATGTTTTAGTCATCTCACGTCTAACTGAAATATGTTAAAATATGTTATGTAACGTTCTAATTGAATATAAGAAATATCAGAAACAGTGGCTCTCATTCTAGACGTCACATTAACGCAAGTAAATAATCAAAGTCTCATTTTTAAATAAAAAAATCTCAATTTAATATTTACTATTAATATCGAAAAAGCTCAACATGGAAATAAGATTTTTTTCAGTTTACTATGAAACTCATTCAAATTTTAAATTTTAAATTTTATTTAAATGTAATTAATACAACGAATATATCAAATCTCAAATATAGAAAAATAATAAATATAAGAGGTAATAAAAGTATTGTCTAACTTGTAAACTTCTTAAATTTTTTAATCAAATTTTTTCTTGTGGTTGATGAAGATGCAGATGTAAAACTTTCATTATTTTCTTCTCCCTTCATTGTTTTCTATTTATATTAATTAATAAATATTAAAAATAAATTATTTTAAAAATAAATTCAATAAAATTCTCTTAAATACATACCTCAATTTCACTAACAATAAATGTGTAAGCATTATAAGCATGAGATACTAATAAACAAGTAGGAAACAATTTTTCAATCAATTCTTGCTTAATATCACCAGTCCACAAATCTAAAGTGAAATCCAAAATATATGTATTTAAATTCTGATCTTCAATATTAAAATTAACTAATAAAAATCTATAAATAAATCTTTTTAAAGCAAGAGCCAATGCTTTAGCAGGAATAAGTTGTTGACTTTGACTATTATAACTCACAACCTTATTGATTGAATCCTTCATTTGCTGCATTAATGGAATTTTAAATTTATCATCTATATTGTGAATTATTGAATTAGCAACTTGTTCTTCAATTAATTCATAAAATGCAATAATATGTTTTAAAGAAAACTCTTTAAGTATATCTATAGTTGCTATATTATATCTCGCTAATTTCAACCATTGGTCAACAAAATCTAAAATAGGTATACTATTATTTTGAATTGATAATTCTTTGATAAAACAAAGCATTATTTCAAAAAGAAATAGTAATTCAGATAGATTAGCTGAATTTGTTGAACTATTTAAAATTAATGAAGAATTTGATTGCTGAAAGAATGTCAATATCATTAGAATTTTATCTCCCGGGATAGGTACTTGTAGTAATACTTTTTTAATATCAAAAAGAATTTTTGGAGAGTTATGAAATAATTCATATTTGAATGAAAAGTTTTTTAAATAAAATTGATTATTTTCCATTTTAAAATAAACTTTATCAATAACTAATTTTCTTGCTAATTTCATTTCGATTTTTTGTAAATCAAATATAAAGTTTACATTTCCCTTTATACCCATATTTCTTTGATTATACTTTAAAATCTTATCATTCCATTCATAATTAATAAAATTATTATCTTGTGCTTGTGCTACTGTAGATATAATAAAATACGTTTTAGAATTTAAATAATTCCAAGACAAATTCTTTATAAAGTCAAGGCTTTTACATTCTTCAATTGGAATATTTATAATATCGTCTAAAAATTCATTGTGTAATTTAATTAAAAAGTCTAAAATTGCACATAAGTAAATTCCATTATTTTTTTGTTCAACTAATCCAAAAATTACAGGAAGTTCAAGATTCATATGTGGCTTATTGAGTAATTCTTCAGATTGATATTGATCAATATGGCTGATAATAGAATTCCAACTAATAGCAAATTCTTCAAATAAAGATTTTAAATTAGCATATTCATTATCATCTGCAGATTCTTTTTTAATAAATTCATGAAATGTCATAATTTGAGCTGTTTTTCTAGTTAGATGATATTCAAGTTTAAAGCTTAAAATTTTTACAAATCTAATAATTGGATGAAGGTGTTTAATGAAATTTAAGTTCTTATTATGTTTAAAAAATACTGAAAGTAAAGGATATTTATCCAAATTATTATTATAATATGTATGAAAATCTTTAAAATTCACTTTTATGATTGATTTCCAAAGTTTAGGAGGAAAATACATTTCCATATTGGTAATTGACTCTATATTAGTAAAATTTTTAAAAAATGTAAACTCTTTCTTTAATATTTCGAGTTGCTTTATATCAAAAGAACTTTGTTGATATAAAATTAGCATAAAATAAGATCGTATTGAATGCATAAATAGATTACCACTGATTTTCATAACATTATTAATTTCTTTAATTAATGACTTGGATAAAGAATTATCTTTTTGGAAGTAATTCTTCCAGTATTTATTTATAAATTCTTTTAAAAATGCAATTGAAGTTATTTGTTGTAAAGGCAAATCTTCTTGATTTGTAGATGATTCAATTGAATTCTTAAAATAAGGTAACAATTCATTTAATTCAAATTGATTGAAAATTGATTGAATTATTTCACAGCAAGACTCAGCCATATTTGAGTTGATGTCGTTAATATTATCATTAATAGTTTTCAATCTAATTGAAAGTTGTAAAGCCCTTTCGGAATTTTTAATTAACATGAAAAATATTTGTTTGTTTTGTTGGATTTCAGTAGTAAATATTTTTTTAATTATACCATTATTCATTAGTTTGAAAGAATATTGTGAAAATATATGTTTGTAAAGAGTTAAACGAATTTCTGATTCCAAAGAAATAAGGTTAAGGCTTCTTTTAATAAATGATGTAATAGGAATTTCATTATTGTTATTGTCTAAATTACTAAATACCAAATTGATAATTTCAGTTGTAATAATTTCTTGGTTTTTGGTGGATTTTCCTAAATTAATAATTTCTTTGATTTTTTCTAATGGAATTGTATTAATATTTAATAAATCATTGCATATAAATAATAAGTGCAAGTTTGAAAAATTCTTTGAATCATTAATTTTATAATATATGGATGAAATAAAATCCATATCTTGTTTCCATGGTTTATCATCACATATATTTTGTAAAATCAAATTAATTGATTCTTTGAAAAGGTATCGATCAAGTTTACCATATACAATAAAATCATTCTGAGCTTTTGTAATAAGATCTGGAAATGTTTCAGCCAATTTTAATTGAATTAGAATTTCTGCAGCATATTTCCACCAATGAGTATGAAGAATAAATGGATTTACAATTTTATCATCAGTTATTCCAATTAAATGTCTTAAAATAAAATCCAATTTCGTTGAATAAATTGATAAATTTATTTTAATAAAATCATTATAATACAACTCTGAATATTTTTGCAAATATTCAAAATTTGGATATATAGAAATCAAATTGTTCTTAAAATCTTCAAGATGATTTTCAATTAATCCATCATCATTTTCTAAAACTTGCTTTAAAATATCTAGTTCCTCATAATATACCCTTTTATAAGAATCAATTTGATCAAAGAAATAATATGAAAAAGGAAATTCGAGATCATTAATAATTAAGTGAGATATTTTATATATAGAAGGTTTTGGTTCACATAAACTATTAATATTGATTATTGTATTATCCATAAAGAAATGTTTCCATAAATCGGATAATTCATTTTTTATTTTAGATTCCTTATTGTTATAATTGAAAAATGTAGCTACTGCTGATAAATTTTCAAGTGAATATATAATTTTAGCAACAGTCTGCTTAATAATTATTCTTATATAATCTTGTAAAGCCAGTGATAAGCAAGTAAATTTTGATAAATACGTTTTATCTAAAACTATTTCATATTGCCAATTTTTGCAATTTTCTAAAACCCATTCAAAAGTTTTAGTTTTAATACAATTTACAAAAATCGAATTGCTTAAAATTTGATTACCCAACGTACTACAAAAATGAAATTTATACAATAAATTAGTAATGTTATAAATAATCTTCTTTAGTAAGACATAAAGCTACCATACCTGATATAATTTACATTGGAATGTTGATATTTTATACATGATAAACACCATAATAATTCATTTTTAAGAATTTTTTCAAATGGCATTGTTGAATCAACTATTTTTTCAAAAAGCTCCGAATTAATTGTTTTATATAATGACTTATCCAAAAAATTCGCTAACGGTGCCTCTGATGATTTTAACGATTCAATAGTAATTTGTTTCCAGCCGCAAATAAAACTAGATTTTATTAAATTTGATTCATAGTCTCGTCGAATATGAAATATTATACATGCATGCTTAATAGTCGTATTTATTTCACATGTTTCTTTTTTGGCCAAAAACTCGCTTCGAAACTGTTCAATAATATACTTCACTAATTTGACACATTTAATATTAATAGTATTAATATCACACTGAAGAATTAAAACTTGATCTATTGATTCAAAAAAGAAATCTTTTACAATTTTCGATATTTGAACTTCGGTCTTAATGGTCGACAAATTATGTACTTGATATCTTAAATAATCTTGTAAACAAGATTTAAAATCTACTGTTATCTTAGAAAATGTGTTTATAATCACTAATTGTCCCTTAGGATCTGAACACAATTTATCTTGATCAAATAAGGCGTCAAAATAATTGGAAAGGCCATTATGATGTTGTTGATTGAAATAAACATGTTTCCACCGATCAACTTCATCTTGTTCTAAAATTGATAATCCTGCTCTTATAATTCCATCAGCAGATGCTATTGCAATTAATGATTCTTTACATTTTTCTAAAATCTCATTATCATTAGCTTCGAGATTATTCTTTGTAATGTAAAACATTAAACTTTGTAAAGTTTCATCTTTATTAAATCCAATGAATAAATCCCTTCGGGTGAATCTATTATTTAAGTCAATCCCTGAATTAGTTTTAACCAAAGTTGACATTTGCTTTATCCAATTGTCTAAATATTCAATAAGTAATTTTTGTTTATCGTCAAGCATATCATTTATTGACAATTTTTGCTTTTCAAATCGATTAAAAAGTGAGGGGTTAACCGAAGTTAAATTACTCTCATCCATAACAACAATGCATTTAAAATACTGCGAAACGTAACTAATAAAAATATAGATTAGAAGTTTTCTTTTGAATATGTATTTAAAACTCATAATGTAAATCATAATTTCAATGACTACTCACAGCATAGGATTAGCATACGCCCCAAGTGCCACTCGTGTAAAGTATTTAGGATTATCCTTGTCTCCTACTACAATATAACTTTGATTCCATAAATCATAAAGGTTTCCTATTAAGCAAAAAAACAAATAAAACAAATTTATTTCTTTGATTAATGAATTCACATTGGATATTTCATATCTGAAATGTTAGTAAAATTTAGAAATTACCATAAATTATTTCTAAGTCTGTTAGAATCAATGGTCTACCTGCTTCTACACACATCTGAAATAATAGTATACATCAATACATACGTGTACAACAAATAGATTAAAAAAAAATAAATTACAGTGGAAAAATAAATAATTATTTACCATTATTCTACTTAAAACACTGTAAGAATAATCATCCTGATCGTCAGGAAACTGTGATCCTAAAATTACAACGGGATCCAAATCTCTTCGTTTTAACTGATAAGTTAATAAATTTACGATCGAGTCACTTTTACCAATAACCATTAAATGACGTGCATCAGAATCATCTAAATTTGAATTGATCAATTTTTTAACAGAAATTTGTTTATAAAACCATGGTTTATGATTATTAAATGTCTTAAGTACGCCTCCAAAATATTTTTCGTATAATTTGTTATTTTCTGTTCCTCCAAAATTGCGAGCCAATGCCACTTGTATATTCTCTGGAGTCATTTCATCTAATGAAAGCTGTTTGACCAATGCGTAATAGTCGCGAAGACCATGAAAGTTAGGCAAAGCTTGGCCATTTTTTTCGTAATCCATATATGCTTTAGCTAAAGGTTCCAAAGCGTCTCTTTGTCCATAACCAATAACCCTTGTATTTAATAAGCGCTCAGTAGTATCAACTAAATCATCTAAACTAAATTGTGGCCTATAAAAAAATATAAATGTTATATAAGAAAATCTTGCAAAATTTTATGAATTAAACTGATATAATAATACCTCTGAACGAGTAATGCGCGGCTACTTTTACTATTATCTAAACGCCAACTAGATATTCCTATCACTGAAACAGTTGGTCCTGTGGCCGGATAGCTCGGCTCAAGCAGAGAATGAAGTACTTTTAATGGATTAAAAGGACTTGTTTCAGCCAAACCAACTAATAAAATAAATTCGGTCAACTTCAATTAAAAACCCAACAAAATAATGCAATAAAGATCGCAAGGGAAATGAAAATTACCTTCATCAAGTAAAACAACACTGATAACAGGAAATTGTTTAGAAGTCGTTTCTTGATATTCATTTGCCTTAACAAAAACTTTTATTAAACCGTCAGAAGTTGAAGATGAAGATCCTTGATATGGAATCATGTAAATCTGTGGTAACTTTCTGAAATATTTATCATTTGAATCAGATCCGCGTAAATTCGAACTTATAAGACGAATTGCCAAAGATTTTGAAGAGCCAGTGGTCCCTATAAGAAACAGTGGGATTCGTGTCAAAATGCATACAATCATAGCAAAAACATTCTCTAATAAAGCTTCATTATATGCCGTATTAAGTGGACATTGCATCCTGTTAATATAATCTTCTTGTTCTTCGCGAATAATTTTGGCAAACATATGCTCCCCTATATAATCTTCATGATTTTGTAATATTTGTCCCATTTCGCGACGATATTGTTTGCGTAAATTTTGATCATATAATCGAGAATGGTAACAGAGACTAAGTGCTAAAACATAAGATCTAGTTGTTATAGTTGGATTTCCAGGTGGTGGATATTTGTGACCCTTCTTGTAAACCGGACGATTTTCAATAGAATTATAAAAGAATTTCACCAACGTTATAGCTCGTTTAACATCACGTAAGCTAACACTATATGGTTCTTCAACCTTTCGAATAAATTTTTGAGAAACAAATAAAAGTTCGGCAAATACCGGATGTCCTAATTTTTTTAATTCTTTTTCAACCATGATTTCAATATACTTTAATTCGTCTTTTGGTCTTAATACACCATAGTCCCATACATAATCCATAATTTGATCGGGAAGTGGTTTGACTTGATAAACAAGATTGCTATGTTCTTCATACCTTTTCACCTTATTTGTCAAACCAGCTTCACTTTGAATTCTTGTATGATTACGATATGGATTGCAGGCAGAGAATAGACGAATATTCGGATGTATAGGTTTGCCCTTAAGCATTCGATGAGATATTAAATCTGCAAGTAAACCTATATGATTGCAAGTATTGATCTCATCAAAGAATAACCAAATTTCTCCTTTTTCTGCTTTTTTCAAAGCATCATTCATAAACCTCATAATAATTCCTTCATCAATTCCAGCATGAAGATTAAGAGCTAAGAATTGAACTTCGACCATCATAGCCAAATAGGTAATTAAGCTTGTCTATGTATGAATTATGAAATTGTTAATAACAGAATAGATAAAAAAATTAGATTAAAATAGATTTTTTTTACCTTGCCACACCCTACTTCACCACAAACTATGACCGGAATGTTTGCACGTGTTCTTAGAAGAATTAAAGCCATCTTTATTAAATTATCACCAGACAAAGCATATTCAGGAAGTTCTAATTTTTCCGTCGATCTTCGTGCCAAATATTCCAACCTTACGAAGAGGGCATTTGTGGACATCGAATTATAATCATCTAGTTCCCATTTTGTTTGATCGCCAATTATTTGACTTTTTAGTAAAACCTTAACATTATCATGAACCTTTTTTCTGTCACGATATAAAGCTGAGATGGTATTTAGTTTTTGAGAATTGAAGAATCCTAGAATATGGTTCGAATCATCCCATTGAACAATTGTACTAAGACGGGCATTGTTAGCATCTGCAGCTATAGATTCTAATTGTGCCACTTTGGTCTTAACCGATCTGGTCGCGAAATCTTTTGAAACATCTATTAAGCTTTTTACTATTAAAGTTTTAATATTAGTTTCTTTTACCATTAATGTAAGATTGTCTACAGTAAAGAATTGACTTGATGATAGGCGAAGCAATTGATCAGCAAGTACATTAATAAATATTTCAACAAATCTAAATGAAGAAATATCTGCAGCATTTTTGTTATTAAAGAAATATTTTGCAATAAGATTTTGACAGCGTTCTATTGGTAATGGGTTTTTGATTGTCTTATCTATCCGGAAAAGAGTTTCTTTTGTATCTATTTCATTACGATCTAATAAATTCAAGTAACTACAAGCAACCTGCATTGGACTGTTGATTTCTTGAGAAACTCTCAAATTCTTAATATTCCATGACAAATGATTGAATAGTAAGTAACTTGCCATAGGAAGAGAATTAAGTAAATGTTGCTTTGTTGTTGAAGCTATTTCAATAAATATATATGTGGGCGTTTCCGAAGGAGGTAAGCAGGCTATATCAACATTAGTAAAAACTATACCCAAAGTTAATAACTCAAATAAGAACATGTTAACATCCTCAGGATGGTCTGATGATACTATATTAATATGTAAGCTTTCTACGGGTCGGAGTTTACATTTTTTGAATTGACGTACAAGTCTACCGAACTCCATATCATCACTTATTAATATGCTACGAGGAATTTTCTTTTTAGCGAAACTAGCTTCTTTAATCCATTCAGTTTTACCTTGTCCTGATAAGTCGGAAGAAACACGTATAACATTCTGACACAATTCTCTATAAATTTGGCTCATTGTATCAGTAATTAAACCATTGGTTGCATGAACATCCAATGAAAATTGATCTAAAATATGATGATGCATTCCAGTTTCCCTACAACAAATAAGCGCCAAAAGATATTCCTTATCTTGATCATGTATTCTTTGCATTGATCTAATTTGGTTAACTAAATTATATTGTAGTTCAAATTCCAATAGTTCCAAATTTGCAATACAAAATAAGTGATTTTCATATCCATTTTTTGATGCATAAAAACTTCTTTTAATGAAAATAGTAAGTTCTTCCATTGTAGTTATGGAAGTACATATGAGGAGTTGCCACGGCTCGGGATAATATCCATGATTAGTATACAATGACATAATAACATTTGAAACTCTTGATTTGTCAGTACAAGCCGCAACAAATAATTTTCCCTTTGTAACAATATCTGACATTACGCGTTGCCCAGCAGCTTTAGGTTTACGAGATTGTTTTGGAACGTTTCTAGAAATTCTTTCTAATTCATTTCCAATTTCGGTAAGAATTTCAAGATAATTTTTAGATCCACGTAAAATTTTTTGTATATCCTTACGAGTTGTCGGTAATTGGGCTTTACTATTTACAAATCTAATCAATATTTTGCATTCTTCTTCATTATCCTTATCTAATTTTTCTGACGTGAAATAATCATAGAATGCTAAAATGTGGCGAGCGAAAAAGAATGTCAAATAATAACATCTTTGTTGTGCACGATCTACTATACTTTGCCTTAAATTTGTAAAAATTACAAACTCGTTAATTTTCTTACAATAAAGAATAACAAAGCAATAATATCAAAAAAATAATTGAAATTCACCATTCTTTAAGTTCTTCCTTTAAAAATTTCAGGTAATCTTTCATATTATCCGTTCCTTGTAATTTATTTTCGAATTTTCTATAACCAAAATGCCCCATTAGTATTAACATGGACACTATGTTAATTATTTCTTGAACAATATCAACTTGGGCAACAAATTTATCCATAACATCTTTGGACATTTCTGCCTCTTCGTTATTTATTATATCCGAATTTTTTTGGTTTGCAATCAAAAGAGCCCGTCCACGTAAATCTAATATTTCGTTTAGATTATATTTCACATTAGATTTAGAGGGATATTGTAAAGAAACTAAGCATTTGTCTTCTTTTTGGTTAAGTGTAAATGTGAAGGTCCCATTAATTACGGCATTCTTGATTTTTTCTTTAGTAACTTCTCCACGATTTTGAATATTATTGTACATATTTTGCAGCGCCATATTGCTACTATTACATAATGCAATCTTTTCTCCTAAGGTATAGTTCTTCTTAATGACATTTAATAGTTCTTTCAACAAATCAGAAATAGCTTCCATATTTTTATTCATAAGAGGAAATAAAAATTGTTTAACTTGGATGAGTGATGAAACAGTATCTTCTTGAATCAATCTTTCCTCCGAATGATCATACACACCATTAATCAGATTTTTAATATCATGTTCGGCAATTTTTTTTAAGAAACTTAAAAATTCTTCAGCGCTTGATAACTCTTTTATCAATTTCCAACAATCTTGATTAACATTAGAAAGATTCCTATCAAGGTAATCGAAAAAATTATTAATTTGCCCAAGGTGCATGGAATCATCTTTTAAAATACGAATTGCTTTTGATAGCCAATCATCTTCATTGTGTGGTACTTTGAAGATTTCCATTTCCACGACCTTTTCTAGCTCTTCGAGTCGTTGGGCCCAATGAGGAATTTTTGAAAGATAATCAAGAGTCTGCACAAACCTTTGACTTTTAGAGATTATACAGCCTTCCATCAAATCAAGCTCCGAACTAACATCTGTAACATTTTTCCAAAGCAAAGATGCTTCTGAGCATTTGAACTTTTCCCAATCCTTAAGTTGTATACACATAGCATTATACTTTTCAAAGACAATTGGAATTAATTTTTGAGCGATGTATTCTACGTTTATTGCAGCAGCGTCTTCCTTAATACAAAAATCGAAGATATTTCGAAAAGCTTGAGATCGATTAAATTTGTAGCAATTTCTTGCACTGTCCATAGTTTTCTCATGGAATGCCCAATGATCTGATAAGAGCACTTGTTTCACCTTTGTTTTATCTGAATTTTGCAAATGTTGTTTTAAATCTCGAATATAATCAGCTACATCTGTTACTTTATCGTTTGGACAAAATCCGTTATAAAATTTGGAAAGTACATCGAGTTGATTTTGATAATTATTACATATCTTTCTAAGTTTTGCAATTTCATCTCGAGAAACGATTACGTCTCCTAATGCTTTCTTCTCAGCAACAGCCGCATCAAAATGTCGAAATAGATATTCGTCATTAAATTCTAAAATTTTTTGCAATAATTGGACATCAATAGTTTTTTCAAGAAGAAATCCAGCAAGTTCATTAATAGACATTTTAATAATTTTAACAAATGGGTTTGAGTTAAGTTTTGCGACGTTTCCAATAGCGCGTAATATAATATTCCAAAATTTACTAGCCTTTAAAATATTCAAATAATGTTCTGAAGCGCTGGATACAGTCGATTGGCTTTGCAATATAGTCATAATATGATACAAAATATCTTCGCTTATCCTAACGATTTTTTAATAACAATAAAAAAAAAAATATTAAAGCATTAACATATTTAAGAGACAAAAAATTATTACAAAAAAACTTACATGTTTGGAACGTCCAGAATCTCGGCTGTTTCGCAATCGCAAATAATGCGTATCTTATTCAACAGCTGATCATAAGTTTGTTGAGTAGACTTATTTAACATGTCTTTTACCATCTCTAAAAATAATACTTCAACATTATCTTGCTTTATTTGTACTATTAATTTTGTTGCAGCAAAGATTCGGTCTTCTGAACAATTCTTCACTCTATCTATGGCAATTGTTGTCAAATCTCGCCAAATATTAATCCTTTGGCAAAGCAAAGGATGCATAAGTTCTAATTGTTGAAATACCAAAAAAATAAAATTGCTCTCGTTTTTATTACTTGTGCTTGTATCGAGTTTGGAGAGAAGATTTTTAAACCAAATTACACAAATTTTTGGTATCTTTTTCTCTTTGGTATCTGAAAAATCACTACGGAACCAATCGTCTAAAATTTCAGGAAATATTTTTAATAATTCCAAAGTATGTGACTGAGATATTAGCTCTAATGATTGAATAACTTCATCTCTGTGCCAAACCAGACTATTATCATGTAATAATTTTTTAATAGCATCGATATTTTCATATGTCCACTTTTTATTAGGACTTTCAAGTAAAGATATAACTTGATTTCGGACGATTCCTGAAACACGGTCTCGATAATCTTTCGAAAGGCTTCTAAAGTAGCATTCTAAGGCAACAGCATCACCATGAGATCGAATTTGTCCAATAAAACACTCAAAAAGATTACAATCAATTTCGTTGTTATGAACAAGAACATCATTCCAAATTTTTAAAAGAGAGTCAATATTGTGACATAATTGGAGTAACCACTAAAAATTTAAAAAATGAGTAATTAAAATCAAATCAAATCAGAATTTAAAAATTTTTATCCAAAATTTACCTTTGCGATTTCAACATAAGATTCTAATTTAATATTCTCAGTATAAGTTTTAATGATTTTATATCTTTCAATAAATTTTGTTAAATTTTCATTAGAATACTTTAAGCCTTTTAAGTGATTAATGAAGGTATAATTGGGATCAACGTTAGTCGCAATTGAAAAGATAATAAGCCACTCGAATTTCATCTGAAAAGCATTATGCTGGATTAAAGCTAAAATAGCAGTGTACATTTGATCTTTGGCGTCTAAAGGCAAACTTTCTTGTTTATAATTCTCAAGCGCGTTAAGTAATAAGTTAGATGGGAAATTATCCGGAAGTTCATAGGACAAGCCTTCTCTTTTTGAAATATAATACCCTAAGAGAATACATAAGAACAGTCGTTTTTCTGTAATATTGTCATCAATTCGATCGATAATAAATTTGGGATTTGATGCATGAATGGTAAGATCACTGTGGAGGGTCAATAAGTGTTGATAGTCTAAAACTTTATCTCTAAGGTTATTAATTTCGATAGAATTATAAATATAATCTATAAAAGAAAAATCATCACGTATTTTCCATATATCAAATTGATCGTTTCTCTGAACATCCAACGTACGATTATCTCCAGCATCAATTTCATTAAATCCTTCAAATTCAAAATTTTCTCTTCTGGATGTAGGATCAGATTTAGGTATATGAATAGCATATTTGTATTGAATACTAGATATAATAGATATCGAAACAGGATCAGATTTCCAATAAGTTCGATTTTGTTGACGAAGTTTTACAATAGGCCTTCCCCACGCTCCTAGTTCGTCTGCATCACCAAGAACTACGGGCTGCCCAATTTTTTCAATATTTTCTGGCAAGTAAACGTGAAAATTAAATGTTTTTTTTCTTTCCATTAAAATTAAAGTTTACATGAAATGCATGAAAAGCATGAAAAGAAAAATAAAAAAAGTGAGCAGCGATTTTTATTATTAAATATGTTACACGAATAACCTGTGCCACATTTTCATATGACGAATCCATGATGATTAATAAATAATTTTCAGTAGCACAAAATCCGAAATGATTAATAAATGAGATAATAAAATTTAAAACAAAGTTTAAAAAGGGAAATCCAAAATTATCTTAACCCAACGGATTAGCAGTATGTCTGTATATGAAAAATGAATTCATAGAGAAGACTCGATCGAATAAACAAGTGATCCTAGAAAAAAAACTTTGTGACATAATTCTCTTGCTATGTATTAATATCATTTCGTAGTTCATCTGGCGATCAATCGCCCGAATTTGAATGCTTTATTGTTGTTTCGCTTTTAAATAGCAACTGGGATTTCGATTGTAACACGTAAAATATTTGTCAATATATTTCGAGTATATAACACTTAATGAAGGCAGTGGAAAAGAATTATTTTATTATCGAGCAATCACAAAAAGGTATTTCGCAATAACAAATTCCAACAAGACCAAATATAATTTGTTCGTATTATGCTCATTGCCATGTTTCATTCAGATATATTAATATCTTGTCTATATTAACTTTCGTCTTTCCTTTCTCTTGTCTTATTTTTGTTATTTTCGTTATTTTTTTATTTTGTTATTTTTTTTTATTTTAAAAAAAATTTTCTTTCTTTTCTTCGTCACCCCCCTTTAAAAAAAAAATTTTTTTTCGTACCTCCCTTTAAAAAAAAATTTTTTTCGTCACTCTCCTTTAAAAAAAAATTTTTTTTTGATTTTAATCTTTTATTCTCCACTCGCCACCCTTTCTTTTTTTTTTAAAAAAAATTCTTCTTTCTATTTCCTCTTTATAAAAAATTTTTTATTTCCCCAACCCTGACGTTCTTCCTTTTAAAATAAAAAATTTTTTTTAACTTTCCTAACTTTGTCACCCCTCTTTTTTTAAAGAAAAATATTTTTTTTTTGATTTATTATTTTATTCCTCACTCGCTACTCTTTCTTTTTTATTTATATTATTCCTTTTTTTATTTCATAGGCCAGCAGATTTTTTTTTGTGGGAAGATTCGGTTTCTTTTTTCTTTCTTGTAGATTAGTTTGGGAGTCCTTTTCTTTTTGTAGGATGGGGATTTTTTCTTTTTTTTTGATAAGTTGGGTTCAGATTCTTCTCTTTTATGTAGGTTAGACATTCTGGAGTTCTCTTTCTTTTTGTAGGAATGCTGACACTTGGTAACTTGGACGATTGCAGATACTACATGGGGGTTTTGGTTTCCAATTAAGTTAGACGTTCTTATGTTTCTTTTTTTTTTTTGTTTTTTAGGTTGTTTGACTCTGAATGAACCTGAACTTATAGATAACTTTGGTTGCAATAGGTGGTTTTGATAAGGGACGGAATTTTATAATGTATTTGTATTTTGTTTTTTATTTTTATTTAATTTAATAAAGTAGAATTAAATTTATGTAAGTACAACTATAATAAACTGTAATATAAATAGTAAATTCAGTGCCACATCCGGCACATCGTATATGATAAAATCGGTGATCAAATCATGTAAATTCCATACGAATCCTATATTTTTATTTTCAACGGACTATTATGATACGTTATTTCTAAGGTAAAAAACGTATCCAATTTTTTTATAGGGTTTCTAATTTCTATAGCAAATTTTATGTTCCATATAAAAATTACATTTTGTTTGGCCAGTACTAATTAGAATGCCCTTTTTATAGCTAATTATATAATTAAATAAAATTCGTTATTTCTTTTTACCTTTACATTGTTGATCGTACCATACCAATTACATCATATCGTACCGTACTAATTTACTATATACTCTTTCTAATAAAACAATATTAATAAATGAAATGAGATATATGTTTCATTGTTTCACCACACCACACTGACCAAATTTGATGCTATTGTGATTGATGCAACCTATGGAACTAATAATTTGTAATGGGAATTGTATGCAATCATGGGTGTAATTGATGGCATTGGATTTCATCTCAGCTATCTCTTAATTTCAGCTGGAAAAAATAGAAATATAACTAACGGCCATTTTATGACTTTCCCAGCGTAACCTGAAAAAAATGTCATGAAATCACGTGATGTTTTTTTGCCACAACCGTCACACCCCACCGCGTTGTCATTTTCTATAAGTATCTGAGGGACTTAGTTTTTTCGAGTAGGTAAAAACTTATTCGTCACACATTATTCGTCACATGTGTGCCACACTTAATTTCAGTCAAGTTGCGTAATGCCGGCCATTTCGTGACATTTTTTCCAGGTTACGCTAGGGAAGTCCCATTTTATTAGCTGCGGCAAGTATTACAAGAGTTAAAATTATAAACTTATACTATAAATAAACTAACATCCCACGATAAGCCACTTTAGGCCGTTTTTACTATATCCTAATGTAGGGTGGGAAATGGGAGGGTAGTGTGATTATACTTGTCCTACGTTAATCATTGATTTTAAAATGCATTTCGTAGAACTCATACATTTTATAAAATCAATATCATAACTTCGGATTAAGTATAATCACGTGCTACTGCGGAGATTAACTAAATATCCATCGCATCAAACTCGTTTTTGTTTTATCATGACATCAATTGTTTTTTCATACGAGTAAACAGTTGTTTATATAGGCTTCAGAAAATTGGATAATGATGTTCGCTCGTCATAATCCGAATTGCTAAAAAAAATTGTTGCCACATATTTTGTTAGAATTTTTTAACCATAAACAAATAAATTACGTCCTATTTTTTTAAATGTATCCAATAAACACAAATTCATGTTTATTTATGAATATACATTGTATTATTTTTGGTCAGATTGAAGGCCTCGGTAAGTTCCACTAATACTAATAAATAATAGAGTAAAGTTTTTTTGTTTTCAATTATATTTAATAAAAATGAAAAATAGCGATTAATTTAAAACATAAATAAAAATTGCGATTTTAGTTACATTTAAATAAAAAATTGTGCTAATTGTGTTTTTATGTTTTAAAATATTAATTATTATTTGAATGTCAATTAAATAATACTAATAATTTACTTTTTTGTATTTGATTTTGGATTGACCGGATAAATTAATGGATGATCTTCTCTAATTAACCGGCTGATCAACTTTTTTTCGTCATAATAAATGAAAATTTTATTAAAAAGGATTTAAATGATAATTTTTTTATCGCGCTTTTCAAAATTCTGCTACCCCCATACAAATCACCTAATAAAAAGGTTTATCAGATTATCAAATGATCAGAGATTATAGCCAATAAGCGTCTACGGGGTAGCAGAATTCTGAAAAGCGCGATAAAATAAAATTTTTTAAATAAAATATTAATATTTTTTATTCGTAATTATAAATATTCTTTGATAAAAATGGATCTACCAAATAATCTGACGTAATTAACTGGGCGATTTGATTTTTAATAAAAAGCATTTTTTTTTAAAAAAAATTAAATATTAATAATTTTTTCTTATTTTTTAAGTGGAATTACAGATATTTAGATTCAAAACACTTGCAAATCACAAATTAAATTTTGATTACAAAAGAAAATTTCTGTAAAAATAATATATAAGCATCAAGCATGTTTAATACATATCTTAAAAATTAATATACTTTAATTTGTAAATCTGTAAATTAATTTATATTTAATTTGTATAATTTGAGCAGTAGTAGATGAAATGAACGTATTTCTTACAGCTAAGTCTGAAAATGAAATTGATTCATTATTTGATAAGATTCAAACAGCTGAAGAAAATATGTCTGGTTTGTAAATTTTTGTAGTTTTTTAATATAATTTTATGACAATATTATTTAATTTTTTTTATTAGATTGGATTTCATTTTATCGGCAAAAGTGGGTGATCGGATCTTAGATATGAGATTTGGATAAACACTCCTAACAGCACCAATGCTGCAGAAGCTGCGCATGCACCAAGTAATCATAGAGAAAGAATCTCAAATTAGTTACAGCAATTTTTCAGTATGTAGATATTTTTATTATAGCAAAAAACAAATATAATAATATATATATTTTTTTATTATTAATTATAGAGGAAGAAAATTAGATAAGGAAAGATTTACTACTATTCATGTTCATAAAAAATTTAATGTATTACACATGACTCTCAGAATCATCATTCAACTCTTCATTATAACTAAATATTCTTACAAATTTCTTGTGGGACATCTATAAATTAAAAGGGATGGTTAGTTTTCACTAAGTATTAATTTCATCCCACCATCTGGTAGTGACGTGAGGCAGTATCCTTCTAAAGTATCAAGTTTCATAACGAAGCAGTTCGGATCTTCTTCCTATATATTAGTGTCGATATTTTCACCGTCCGTTCCTGAAAATTGCACAATAAAAGGTAAAGCTACGAGTATCTGTTTGAAAGAACTTACAAAAACACAGCTTTAGGTTATTGTGTCCTTTCACTGACATCTCTCCTGGACACACAAAAAATTGTTATCATCCAGAAATTCTGAAAACAGAGAAGGACGTTCACAGTAAAACTGTGGCCACGAAGCGCTTCCAGTTCTCTGAATCCAAAAGTCCTCAATGAGAACAAATCAATTGCATGAGTCAAAGTTGAGGAAGACACATAACTATTCCTCATTGCGGAACAGTAGACCTCAACACTGAGAAGATCTTATTCGTATCTCAGCCAGGTCCGTCAGTTAACAGAGTTATCATAGATAGACCTGCCAGCTCACAAGGTTGCCATAACTTCCTTGATCATTGCATCCACTTGTTCACCTTACCAGAAATGAGGGCAGGCAAAGCCCACTCTCTTTGACTTTATGAAAACAGTTCAACATACCTTTATACATCTGAAAGTCTAAAAGAAGTAAAGGAAAAGCTAACAGAACTGGTCTGCTGACTCCATCACAAAGTTCGAGGCAGAAGTTGGTGACACTATTGGAAAAGGCCAGAGAAAAGAAGGTCCGGAAGAGGGACAACAATGAGAAATAATGCAGTCGTTGCACCCAGTCTCGAAGTCACGTGATTTCGCATAAAAATTTTTCCGATAACAAATTGTTTTTGGGTGCAACGAGTGCTAAGGGTTTGTTGAGTTCTTGGGATACTGGGCTGGACGACTCCTCCCAAACCAATGGTGTTTAACTTTGCGGGATAGTGAGGATCCTTTCTAAAAATCATTAAAGTCTTTTTAATATATTTGATCTTTTTAATAAAAAAAATATATATATAAATAATATCAAGGAAATTGATGATAATATTTTTCATGAAATTATACCTTCTTTAATATACTAACAAGTGTACTAAAATAACAATAGAAAGTCTTGATTAATTTGACCAAATTTTTTTATCGTATCATCACACCTTGGTACGTATATTAGAGAGCTCTTTGCTGTAGGTCACGTAACTTTTAAGTTCGTGCCTCTAGATATTTCTAAAATTAATATATATACTCGTTTCTTAAAAAATATATATTTATATTTCCTTAGACAAACAGTGAAAAGAAAAATTATAAAAATCGACTATGGGCTAGAGGAAGGGGAAGAGACTAGTGGGAAAAGGTGAGAGAGAGAAGAGAAAGAAAGTGAGGATAGAGGGTTTTTATATTTACATCATAAAATTTTTCCATAAAAGATGACTCATAATTATATTCGCGTCGTGTATAATTATAATTAGGAAATTGTAACTGATCAAAATCACAATTTGAGGTTCCGATTTCCGCAGTTTTAGATATATTAGTATTTGTAGTATTTGTTTAACAAAATTAATATTTGGTATACATTGTACTAATTGTAGTATAAACAAAGCTTGTATAAAACACAATAAAGGTGGCTGATTTCGGGTTGTCAAAAAGAATTGGATTGGCGTCCAAACAATTAAATCTATTTGGAATAATTCCTTACGTCGATCCAAAATTTTTTAGTAAACGAAAAAATAATAAAAATTCAACACAATTATTCTCATATAATGAAAAGAGTGACATATTTAGTATTGGTGTATTGCTATGGGAGATGTCTAGCGGGAAATCTCCCTTTTCTACCGAAGAATATGAACAATCTGCAAAACAAGGATTTCAAAGTGCTCAAAATAGATTGAAAAACTTAAAAAAATAATTCATGTAATATAAGAGTTAATTTATATATTTGTTTTGTATTTTATAATATTTTTATTACAATCATATGTGTCTAAATTGTAAGTTTAAAATATGATTACAGTTTTTTGTTTGAACTATATATGATCCAATTCAACGATTAACCTTTCTACATTTTAGTGACATAATGTTAATTTAGATCTATCAAATGTTTCGAATTGGATTTATTCTAACCTATAGTATAATATATTCGGCTTTCTCCGTTTCCTTCAGAAAATTCGCGAAACGAAGGAACCAAAACCTTGCTTTCGATTTATTTATATCCAGTTCCTTCATATTATTCGAATTTTAAAAATCGGATTTAAATCCGAAGGTCGAATATAGGTTCCAAACCCTATCTAACAAACAATTTTTTCCAAGCTTCATAATTGATATTAAAGATTTTGTTGCAGTTCCTTTTAGAATAAAATGCTGTAGATTCTGCAATTAAATGACCTTTTAAAATATAAAATTATTTATATATTATCGTTATACATAAATACGTTACACTTTTTTGAGCTTTTATTATCAATTTACTAAAAGGGCAAGTCCTAATTAGAATTAAGAAAGAATTTAATCAGAAAGATAAAACCTTAAATGATAAAATAGAAAGTGGAAGATGCAAAGCGACTTGTATTTGCTTGTTTTTCTTAATTAATAAAAATTCTTTTTTTTTTAAAAAAAATTTTGCTGTTACATTATTATCCTAAATTTCCCATATTTCGTCATCTGGTCTGGTCATTAGTTCAGTTTAATTCTTTATGATAATACTATTAGCAAATTTCATCATGATGAAAGAATATTGTTGAAAAGGTTTCATAATAAAAAAAAAATAGAAGATCTTTGATGGATAATTTTAATGACGTTTGATCAAGTTAATTGTAAAATTCGCTATAAAAAAAATTCATGTAAAGGCGGGCTATAATATTAAGACACAATCTACAATTAATGTAATATCACGCTATAGACGGACCCGTCTTAGTTTTTTTTAGTTACTCTTATATCTATTATAATAAAAAATTATTTTCTTTTTTATTCCATTAATAATTGCTTTTAACAAAATAAGTTATTTAAAATTTATTTTATTTTTAATTTCCATGTAATGAATTTAAAATAATATAAAATACTTTTACCAACAGATTCGATGAGCGGTCACATGATTAATATTGAATAATTTCATGAAATTAATTTTAAATTTCACAGTCTTAAGAAACGAGTACATCTAAAGCTTTCTTTTTAGAAATAACTGAATCAAAATGTTTGTTTGAAATGGATATTAATGTTATGAGTTAACCATGTCAAATACTGCGTCAATAACCATATTGTCATGCATGATATCTTCATCTCCATTCAATATATTTTCAATAATTAATATAAATTAATGGGTATAAAACTATAAATCGTTAAATGGAATATTTATTATTTAGATTTATAACGTAATATAATATCCTAGCCCAAATAAATTAATAAATTTCGGAAGAATTATTGAACTTATGATCTATTCATATGATACAAATATTTTCGTTCATTTTAAGTTATTATTTTAATAAAAAAAATTTAAGCACTAAAAATATTTATTGTGTTTCTGCTAATATAATTGCATATTCAGCTAATCATTTTTTGGATAGTGTTTGTTTAATATTTCTTTTACCGTGTCTAAAAATAATTTTTTAACGTCATTTTGTTTAATTTGTACTACTACTAATTTTATTGCATCAAAGATTTGATTTTCTTGACATTTCTTTGTTCTTTCTATAACAATATCTGATAAATTTTGCCAAACATTAATCCTTTGACTAAGAAATGGATGCACAAGTTCTAATCGTTGAAACATTAAAAAAATCAAGTCGCTTTCGTTTGATGAGTTGAGCTTGTCTATAAAGTTTTTAAACCAAACTAGGCAACATTCTGATATTTTTTTCTCTTTAGTATCTGTAAGATCACTACGGAAACAATCATTTAAAATTTCTGGAAATAAATTCAATATCTCCAAAGTATGTGACTGAGATATTAACTCTAATAATTGAATAACTTCATCTTTACTCCAATGCAGACTATCATTATTTAGAAGGTTTACAATGGCAGTAATATTTTCATTCGTCCATTTCCTGTTTGAACCTTCAAGTAAGAACAAAGTATGAGATCGAAAAACTTCGGACACATCATATCGAAAATCTCCTGGAAGTCTCTTAAAATGGTATTCCAAGGCAACAGCATCATCATGGGAGACACACTTTCGAATTTGGTCAATAAAATGCTTAAAGATGGTTCTATCAATTTCGTTATTATGAAAAAGCACATCATTCCAAAGTTTTAAGAGAGAGTCCATATTGTGACATAATTGGATTAACCACTAAAAAAAAAAAAATTAAAAAAACTTTAATACGATTTAATTAAAATCAATTAAGTCAAATTTAAATTACTACCTTTGTAATCTTGATGTAAGATTCAAATTTAATGTTTTCATTATAAGGTTTAATAGTTTTACATTTTTCAACGAATTTTGCCAAGTTTTCATCAGAATATTTTAAGGATTTTAAACGATCAATGAAGGTATAATTGGGATCAATTTCATTCGCAATTATAAAAATAATGAGCCAATCAAATTTCAATTGAAAAGCGTTATGATGAACTAGAATCATAATAGCGGCATACATTTGATCTTCTGTGTCTAAAGGCAAAGCTTCTTTTTTATGATCTTCAAACGCATTAAGTAATGATCCAGATGGAAATTTATTATCCAGTACATCATTTGTTCTCTGAATGTCATATCCCAAGAGAAGACATAAAAATTGTCGCTTTTCTTTAAGTTGATCATCACTATGACGTAAAATGAAATGGCGCCGTGATGCGATAATAGTAAAATTATTGTAGAGAGTTAACAAATGTTGATATTCCAAAATTTTATCTTTAAGGTTATCAGAATTGAGGGAATCATAAATATAATCTACAAAAGAAAATCTATTTATTTTCCATATAGCAAATTGGCTGCTTCTATTAAAATCTAACGTGCGATTGTCTAGATCGCTAGTTCCTTCGTATATAATAACTTCTTTTTTAAGTGACGACTTAGGTACATAAATAGCATATTTGTAGTAAATATTTCTTTTATCAACAATATTTATAGTGACAGGATCAGATTGCCAGTAAGTTGGATCATGAGGATATGGTTGACGAAGTTTTACAATGGGGGTTCTCCACATCCCCAATTCTACTACACCACCAACAACTACAGGTTGTTCAATTTTTTCAATATTCTCTGGTAAATGAACGTTAAATATAAATTTATTATTTTCCATCATTAAGACGAAATGGAAAATATATAATAAAAAAATATGTAATGTGGTTACACATGTTTGCGTAACATTATTACGATAAATAATATGAATCATATCCAGACTAAACCTGCGATGGATGATCTACGTAATGAGGTGATCCAAATTCAAAAGAAAACTTTAATATAACGCGGAAATTATTTTTTTTTTTTTCCAAAAATAATACTGGCATGGTGAACTGTGGGGTCTCCTCGATTTGGTAATGTAAATATTACAATTTAATAAAAAATTTTTAATGAAAAATTAATAAATTATTTATTTTATATCATATTTATTTTTTGAAAATTGCTAGGCGATTATCGCCTGGGACCTCGATCACGTGACAGAATTAATATTTTGATTGGCCAGATTGGCCACATGATCGCGTCATGTTTGTTTATCGAATCTCGTTTTTAGTATAGGTTCGTTTCCTCAGTTTTTTCGGTCTCAGTTTTTTTCGGTCTCAAGGTATTTTTCTTTTCTTTTATTTTTATTTCTAACTTACATTCTGCTTACACTTTGTTTCTTACTACTCTATTTCATTATTTTTAGGTCCTTTAGTCCTTCCGGTTCTGCAATTAAGGTTCAGTTGTTTTTCACTTTACGTTTCGTTTCTTTATTTTTTTATTATTTTTATTTTGTTACTGTTTCATATTTCGGTTTTCAATAATTTTATTTCATTTTTTTTTAGATATTTTAGTTCTTTCGGTTCTACAATTAATAAAGGTATGTTTTTTTATTTTTTATTTTATTTTTTTTATTTCGTTTCTATCTTATATTTCGTTCCTTACTAACTTCAATTTTTTTTACTTTATGGTTTTATTTTTTACTTGGTTTCCTATCATTACCCAACCTCCTATCATCATCATTTTTTTATTTTTTGTATTACTTCTCATTATTCCATCCTTTCGTCTCCCATTATTTTCTATTACAACTTTTCATTTTCTATTATCTCTTTTTCTCTCCTGTTTACTTCCCATCATTTCCTTTTGCCTCTCATCACTCCTTTTCGTCTTCCATCAACTCCTCTTCATCTTCCCATCACTTCTTTTCGTCCCTCATCACTCCGTATCGTCTCCCCTTACTCCTCTTCATCTTCCCATCACTTCTTTTCGTCTCCAATCGCTCCTTTTCGTCTCCCATCACTAATATTCGTCTCCCATCACTTCTTTTTGTTTCTAATCACTCCTTATCGTCTCCCATCACTCCTCTTCGTCTCCCAACGCTTCTCTTCATCTTCCTATCACATCTTTTCGTCTCCCATCACCCCTTTTTACCTTTAATCACTCTTCTTCGTCTCCCATCACTTCTTTTTGTCTCTCATCACTCCTTATCGTCTCCATCACTTCTTCTCATCTTCCATCACTCCTCTTCATCTTCCCATCACTTCTTTTCGTCTTCCATCACTCCTTTTAATCTCTCATCATGTCCTATTTCTCCTTTTTGTTTCCTATCACTTCTCATTACTCTTTTTCATCTTCTATTACTTTCCATTACTCCATTGTTGTTTCATTTTTTTTATTAGCATCTTTCTTCTTGATCATTGTAATTTACTTATCTTTTTTATTTATTGTTATTGTTTTTTTTATTTGTATTGCTTCATTAAAAATAAATACGGTGATTTTTTTCTTTAAAATCGTAAATGTGTGACTTAAATTTTAATATTTGCAAATAAAAATAAAATTTCATTAAAATAAGATTTATTTTGAATAAATGTGTTTGCAAAAAATTTTTTTAAAAAATATCTTCGCAATAAAATTTTAAGTTTAACCGATCAAAAGTTAAAAAAATCAGCCATCAGCCGATTTACTATATATTGTACATCATGTGACATATTTGAAAAAAAAAACCCAGATGATCGCCCAGGCGACAATCACCCAGGCGAGGTTAGCAATTCCCTTATTTTTTTACAGTTGAATATCAAAATTGGAGAGTACATATGCTATAAAGACAATAATGGAAGAAATTGGGACGTCTTTTAGTTATTTTGAATGATGATAATAGCTATAAATTAAAGGTACAACGTATACTAACTTATAATGAACTTCCAAGACAATTTCAAAGCAATTTTTCCATTACTTAGTGCTAACTTACTCATGAATTCAATTGGCATAGTACCATCCCAATTCTATTTAAACATCTAAATGACATTGGATAAAAATTGAAGTTTCTGCAAAGTATGAACTGTTTTATTAGGCTTTCATAATAGGTATTTTTTAACAAATCTCTTATTTAATCAGTCAACTCTTGAAAAATATTGATTAGTCTCGAATTATTATTTCTTTTTTTTCAAATCACGTGGGTAGCTTACAGGTATATGTTGCGCAGATACGTCATTGAAATTAAGTGACGTTTGCTGATAAATCCGGCTTCTATTGCGAAGAGTCTTCATGGTATTGCAAATAAAAAACTAAGTGACCCGAGCAATGTAGTCAAATATTTTTCTCGTGGCGGTTGGTACAATCTTTTAGACCGTACATGCTGATGTTTTATTGCTCGAGCGTATATGCATGTTAATACAGGGTAATTTAAGAAATCTGGATCGGCAAATTATTGAGCTAGCAATATGATTGCCAGCGGGACTTTTATTCTCGCATATTCTCAAAATTATTACGTATATTATTGTCCTTAATGATCTTTATATATGGATAGCAGTCCCGTTGATCAGATTTTCGTGATGCGATCATATTAACGTAATCCCCCGAAAGCGTAAAACAAAATCGATCCTGTGAATTATATAAAAAGGTGATGCCTGGTTAGTGAATCCTTTTATCCCCCTTGTGCAAGTAAAACGAAAAAATCAAGCGAAACAATATTATTTACATCATTAATATTATCATTCAAACGAACGAGTATACTCCGCAAAGTAATAATAAAGTAAGTTGGCTTATTGCTCGGCTAGTTTCTTTAAACATGTCATCACGATGTTAATCGATTTTCCCGCCTCTTAGATGTTCCAAAATAAACCAAGACATATTACTTCCTCCGGTTCCTCTTATATATCGGCATTTTGATCTTCGCTGAAAAAATCCTTGATCACCTTCACGCGTATAATAAGCGCAGTGAAATAATTAGCTGTATCACGAAAATATAAAATTGCTGTGGCTTTCCATCATCTGATTTCTAGCATCAACAAAATTTGGCACAGTATATCATCCGGCAATGGCATCGATGTTTGGCGCAGTATCGAACTGACGATAAAAAAATCAAAATATTATGAGGTGGTATGGAATGTTATTAAAATAGTGGTAAGCGTGAATTGGAAGCCCTCACCTTGCTTTATTCTTCCTATAGGTTCGAAATCATTTCATCTCGGGGAAGTTCTCTTGTGGGAAATAATCTATTACATAGTCTATGAGTGGGAGTGATTTAGATAGACGAAAATTCTGTATATATAAGTGGTGTAACTTATTTCGAAATTCTAGTGCAGAGAAAGATTTCGCTGAATATTATCTGAAAAATATAAAAACGTTAATAAAGTTTGCTTCTTAACTTTTGTAAGCATATATGTTAAGCGAATAAATTCATTTTTGCGAATCGCTATTGCAATTGAAATTTGAATAACAGAAATCTTTGTAGAAATCGAAAGAGTCGGTTCACGATAGCAATATGGCACCACACTGTGGAACAGTACAGCAACCCATCACCATTTTTGCGAAACGAATTACGTCGTGAGCCCGCTCCTTAGCACAACACCTACGAGCAGTCTGGGGAGCGAACATCCCAGTCCCCGCAGGTCTTACAAGGCCAGGATACGCCTGTAGAAAAGCAGGTAGACTGAACACACATAATCATAAAAAACACTTTCCTCCTGAAAGTATCGTTTTACTATTGTCAAGATAGGGACTTCTTATCGAGCTGTTACAAATAAATCAATTAACCGTTCACTAGTGCCGAAGAAAAGCCCCGAGTTCGGACTATCAATGACGAAAATTAATAACGTAAGTTCATCTACATGTAACGCATTTTAAAGCTTTTACTTTAGATAATACATATTTATTACTTAATCGATTAAATGAATATACTTTTAAAGGATCACAAGAGGAAATGAAAGGTGAATATTTAATGTTTGATGAAACTAAGAATAAAAAACACAACAACATTCGGAATAGGAAGATATAAATGTTGTGCCTCAGATTGATTCTTGCCTCAGATTAAAACTCACGCTGCGTGAGATCAACACCAGATCACGTGCATTACATATATGGTAATTTTACTATGTAGAATGTAGATCATCACGTGTATATACATAATTCGTCACATCCTATTGGTAGTTTTAATCTGAGGCAAGAAATCAATGAGGCACAACATAAACAACCTTAATGCAAAAACTAAAACTTATTTCATAATATAACACGTAAGTTATTTTTTGATCCTATTATTATAATAATTGCATATTTTAGTGATGACCCAATACCATTCCCGCTAATTAAGATTTAAATTAGTTACTTTTTTTAATAGATTAAATTTTTTTTCTTTATTAATTTATTTAATAAATAATCTATTTAGTACATAATTAGTTTTAGATTACTCCTTTTTAATTTAGTGGATAATATACTTTTAACAGACTCTTGATCAGTGGCTTGTTATTACGCGATAAATAGATGAAAATAAGATTTAATTTAATGATAAACATTGCCATATACTGTATAGTATTACAATCTCTGGATTTTCAAATTTTGTAACAGGTAACAATTTAAAGGTTAAGTTCGCTTATCTGATTATCTTACAATATACAATTGCAGATAGAGAAGCTAAGTAATAATTTTTTAGAATTTTAATGATATTCGAAATTATATGAAAATATAGTATAAAAAATAATAAAAATAGTATAAATATTAAATTCAAAGTTACAAGCTGCACCGCTGCGTTCGAGATGCATCTTCTTTCACGTGATTGAATACAAAGTGATTGAAAAAAAAAAATAATATCACAATAAGCGGAATCAAAAATTCTGATAATGACGACTGCGGCTTAAATAGTATTGTCCACATTCAAATATTAATTTATCAGTTAATAATTATCGCTTTATTAAAAAAAAAATTGGTCAATATATATGTTGAGACAACTAAAGTCAAGAAATTATAATCTGTTATTACTCGCTATTAAATTATTGGTATCGAAGGAGTTTGATTTTAATTTTTCTATTCTTCTTTTTTTTAATTTCCCTTTTCTTTTCTTTTTTTCATTTTTTTTCTTCTTTTTTAGGTTTGTCTCTTGACTTACCTTAAAATTATTTGTAGTTCAACAAGGTGAAAGTACTCCTTTGAAATAGTGAGAACGAGCACGTACAATTACCGAATGAGCACGAAATTATTTTCATCGACTTGAATCAGCATCATTTAAGGAAAGATATTGGAATAGGATAATGATGTCATTTTAAGAATAAAGAGATTACAAATGGAAAAAAGTTTTTCATTGAATGATTTATTATTGTTTATTGTGAAACTTAACTAGTATTTAAAAATTATTGATCGATGAGTTTTTACTGTATATAGTGAACTGCGTATGATCAGCAGCAGGCCTATCCTATGTTTGTATTGTACAAGATTCTCAGCCTTTGTGAAACTAAGTATAGTATATTTAATCATTTTTTGTTTTTAATTTATCTTATTTTATTTTTTTTTTACGTTCTCATAACGAAGGAAGGTCGTATGGAAAATAATACATTATCATTCACATTTCATATTCTTTTGCCAGAGAACATTGAAGAAAATGGTCAGCCCGTAGTTCTTGGCAATGTAAAAGAATTAGGATCTTGGAATAATCCTATCGTAAAACTTCGTCAACCATTCCCTCAAAATCCAACATATTGGAAATCCGATCCAGTTGCTATTTCGGTATCAAATTTTGGAAATGTTCAATATAATTATGCTATTCATACACCTAAATTCACGTTATTTGGAAGAGAAGGAAAAATTATATTTGAAGGAATTGATGTTCAAGATAGGCGCACATTGAATATTAAGATAACTGATCAATTTGATATATGGAGAATACGCGGATTTGCCTTTGTAGATTATATTTACGATTCTACTGAGGTTAATAATTTTAAAGATAAAGTTGTGGAATATCAACGTTTATTAATTCTTCATAATGATCTAACGATACGCGCGTCAAATCCCAAATTTATTATCAATCGAATCGATAATAACCTTAAAGGAAAACGATTATTTTTATGTATTCTCTTAGGGTATTATATATCAAAAAGAGAAGGTTCTCCTTATGTATTACTTGATAATTTCCCATCTAACTTATTACTTAATGCTTTTGAGGATTATAAACAAGAAATTTTACCTAAAGACTCCAAAGATCAAATGTATACTGCTATCTTAACTTTAATCAAGCATAATGCTTTTCAGATGAAATTTGATTGGCTCATTATTTTTACAATCGCTTCTGAAGTTGATCCTGATTACACCTTCATTGATCATTTAAAAGCCTTAAAATATTCTGATGAAAATTTAACAAAATTTATTAAAAGTTGTAAAATGATTAAATCTTATATTGAAAACATTAAATTAGAATCTTACGTTAAAATTGCAAAGGTAAATTTAGTTTAAAATTTTTTGTCAAATTTTGATTCAATTTGATTTTAATTAAACATTTATATATATATATTTTAGTGGTTAATCCCATTATGTCACAATATAGACTCTCTTTTAAAAATTTGGAATGATATTCTTTTTCATAACAACGAAATTGATGATAGTCTTTTTAAGTGTTTTATTGACCGAATTCAAAAATTTATTTCTAATGATGAAGCTGTTGACTTAGAATACCACTTTAAAAGCCTTTCAAAAGATCATCGAAACCGTAGTTCGGGAGTTTTCCGTGATCAAGTTATATTTTTACTTAAAAATCCAAATAGAAAGTGGACATATGAAAATATCGATGCTATTAAAAAATTATTACATGATAATAGTCTAAATTGGCAGAGAGATGAAATTATTCAAACATTAGAGTTAATATCTCAGTCACGTACTTTGAAATTATTAAATATATTTCCAGAAATTTTAGACGATTGGTTCCGTAGTGATTTTTCTGATACCAAAGAAGAAAAGATACCAAAAATTTGTGCAATTTGGTTTAAAAATCTTCTCTCCAAACTCAATACAATTACAAACAATAAAAATGATAGCAATTTTATTTTTTCGGTATTTCAACAATTAGATTTTATGTATCCTTTGCTCGGTCAAAGAATTAATATTTGGCGAGATTTAACAGCAATTGCCATAGATAGAGTAAAGGATTGTTCAGAAGATCAAATATTTTCTGCAACAAAATTAATAGTACAAATAAAGCAAGACAATGTTAAAGAACTATTTTTAGAGATGGTAAAGGATATATTAACTATTCAACAAACTTATGATCAGTTGTTAAACAAGATACGCATTATTTGCGATTGCAAAACAACCATGACTTTAGACGTTCCAAACATGTAAGTTTTTTGTAATAATTTTTTGCTTTTAATATGTTATTGTTTTAATATTTTTTTTTTATAATTGTTAGGATAAGCGAAGACATTTTATATTATATAATGACTTATTTACAAAAAGCATCTAAGACTTCGGGACACCATAATACTATTTTAAAATACAGCAACTTTTGGAATATTATATTACGCGCTACTGGAAGCGTCACAAAACTCAACTCAAACCCATTTATGAAAAATATTAAAACGTCTATTAACGAACTCGCTGGATTACTTATTGAAAGGACGATTGACCTAAAATTATTACAACAAATTTTAAAATATGATGACGAATATCTTTTTCGACATTTTGATTCGGCTGTTCCAAAAAAGAAAGCTTTAGGAGATGTAGTTGTTTCTAGAGATGAAATTGAAACACTTAGAAAGGTATATGATTATTATCAAATTAAACTCGATATGCTTTCCAAGTTTTATAGCAGATTTTGTCCATCCGAGAAGGTAAAAGATGTAACGAATTATATTCGAGATGTAAAACAGAATCTGCAAAGTTTAGATAAAATAAAGGCGAAACAAGTGTTCTTATCGGATCATTGGGCATTTCATGAGAAAACTTTAGACAGTGCAAGAAATTGTTATAGATTTAATCGATCTCAAACTTTTCGAAATATCTTCGATTCTTGTATTAAAAAAGATGCTGCCGCAGTAAACGTAGAATACATAGCACAAAAATTAATTCCAAACGTTTTTATAAAGTACAATGCTATTTGTAAACAACTTAAAGATTGGGAAAAGCTCAAATGCTCAGAAGCAACTTTGTTTTGGAAAAATGTTATGGATATTAATGTAGAACTTGATTTGATAAAAGACTACAAAATCTCTAGAAGTCAAAAATTTATGCAAACCCTTGATTATGTTATAAAAATTCCTCATTGGATCCAACGACTTGAAGAGCTAGAAAAAGTTGTGGAAATGAAAGTTTTCAAAATACCACATGATGATGATGATTGGTTATCAAAAGCAATTAGTAATTTAAAAGGTGATTCCATGAAGCTTGGGCAAATAAATAATTTCTTCGATTGCCTTAGTAAAAATCTTTCAGATATCAATCATGATTGTTGGAAATTGATAAAAGAATTGTCAAGAGCTGAAGAATTTTTTAGTTTCATAAAGAAAATTGCCGAACATGATATTAAAAATTTGATTAATGGAGTGGATGATAATTTGGATGGAAGATTGATTCAAGAGAATACTATTTCATCTCTTATTGAAGTTAAACAATTTTTATTTCCTCTTATGAATAAAAATATGGAATCTATTTCTGATTTGTTAAAAGAATTACTAAATATCATTAAGAAGAACCATACATTAGGAGAAAAGATTGCATTATGTAATGGTAACAATATGGCATTACAAAATATTTACAATAATATTCAAAATCGTGAAGAAGTAACTAAAGAAAAAATCAAAAATGCTGTACTTAATGGAACCTTTACATTTACACGTGACCGAAAAGAAGACAAATGTTTAGTTTCTTTACAATATCCCTCTAAATTTAACGTGAAGTATAATTTAAAGGAAATTTTAGATTTACGTGGACGAGCTCTTTTGATTGTTTCAAAACCAAAAAATACTGTTGTGATAAATAACAAAGAGACAGAAATGTTTAAAGATGTTATAGATAGATTCGTTACCCAAGTTGATGTTGCACTAGAAATAATTAGCACTGTATCCATGTTAATACAAATTGGACATTTTGATTTTATAAAATTTGAAATTAAATTACAAGGAACTGATATGAAAGATTATCTGGAATTTTTAAAAGAAGAAATTAAGAATTGGTAAATTTTCTATTTTCAATTTTTTAAACGTTACGAAACTTTTTTTAAATTTTTGTAATTGCTTTTGTATTCTTCCAAGTAAATTGATATAGTTTAATTTTTGCAAATTTTATAGGCAAGATGTAATAGATCGTGCGCAGGAAAATTGTTACTATTTAACGTTCTTTACTGCTCGTCATGTATTGTCATTTTATGATTATTTCACATCGGAAAAATCAGATGAAGAAAATGAAGAGGAATGCAAAACATTGATTAGATTTGTAAACAGCAAAGCTCAATTGCCATCTCATAAGGATATTCAAGGAATTTCACGCGAATCTAAAGATTATTTCAAAGTTCTTTGCGAAATTGGAAATGGATTAGAAAAAATTTTTACGAGTATTCCAAAACAATCACGTAAACTTAAAGCGACTGGACAAGGCATAATTATAGATCTAGTTAGGAAGGGTGAATTATTTGTCGCTTCTTATACTGACAAAACACGAACTCCAAATATTATCATGTCATTATATGCTAATTATGGATCTTATCCCGAACCGTGGCAACTTTTGATATGTACTACTTCAACTACGATGGAAGAATTAGCAAATTTCATAAGAAGAAGTTTATTCGCATCGAATAATGGATATGAAAATCGTTTATTTTGTATTGCAAATTTGGAATCGTTAGATATTGAATTACAATATTATTTTGTAGACTATGTTAAAAAAATGCAATTGAAATATACAAATGAAAGTTACCTTTTGGCATTTCTATGTTGTCAACAAACTGGAAGATCTACTAATTATATTTTAGATCATTATTCTTTAGAAGTTCGAGAGATTGACGAATTAAATGTAGCAACATTGCAAGAAGTTTATCAGGAATTGTTTTCAAATATAACATGTGTTTCTTCCGATTTATCCGGCCAAGGGAAAACTGAATGGATTAGAGAAGTTAGCCATTCTAAACTAAAAATTCCACTTTTCTTAATCAGCGATAATATGGATTTTAAATATCTTGCAAATAAACTTAAAAAATGCAGCCTCTCACAGGAACAAAGTTTACATATCAATATTTTATCAGCTGATTGTCCTGAAGATGTGAATTTATTTTTATTTGAATTATTGACTTTTAAAATAATTTTACATGATAATGTAATAGTCTCAATTCCTGCTGAAACTTTTATTTTTATTGAAATAGCTTCTTCAATAAAACATAATTTGCTTAATATTCATCCTTTTATAAGTTATTTACCTTTTAAGCATTTATCTTGGAATATTAAAGACTTTAAAGTGTCTCAAATAATAACAAGTCCGATTCAAGTTGTTTGTTACTTTTTGAATTTATATGATAATGGAAAAGTTGATACAGAAGAAATTTTCTCTGAAGGAACAGAATTTATCGAAGATCCTTTATCAGAAGAAGTATGCCAAAATCTTATTATAAAATATTTTTTGAGTGAAAGTGGCAAAACTAAATTGTCTTTTAAATATATTGAGATTTTTGTCAATATTTTAGCGGATCAATTAATTAGATTCTCATCAAATAAGGATTTCACACTAAACAATTTGATAGGAGAAACTAGCGCCAATATCGCTAATTCCAGATCAACAATAATTAAGTTATTATTATACACCTCAAAAGATTTAGTAATCCAAACTATTAAAGCAAAGTCAGACCAACTTAAATTTTTAACTATTAAATATGAAGATGAGATTGTTCGATCTTATGATTCAAACGATTTCACATCATTTTTTGATTATCAAAATTCTCTCTCATTATTTTATCATTGTAAAGATAAAGTTCCCGATAACATTAAATTATTGCTAAAACTTCAGTCACCTGGTGATGGGGAATTGGCTGATTTTAGTACAAATATAGAATTAGAAACAATATTAAAGGAACTTCCTAATTATGCTGTGACTATGGATAATCAGATGAAGATGGCCTTAATTCGTTTAAGAGTAAAAGCAAACATTCCAGTTGTGATTTGTGGTGATGCAGGATGTGGCAAGGCAAGTTTCACTTATATTACAATTTGAGATTAAAAACAATTTTGATATTAATAAGATTTTTGTTGGGTTATTTAGACAAGTTTAATTGCCTATTTGGCATTGGTTGTTGAAGCTCAATTCTTGACTCTTAATCTTCATGCTGGAATTGATGAAGAAACTATTATGATATTTATGAATGATGCTTTGAAAAAAGCAGAAAAAGATGAAACGTGGATATTATTTGATGAAATAAATACATGTAATCATTTAGGATTACTTGCAGAGTTATTATCTAATAAAAAATTTAAGGATAAACCTATACATTCAAATGTTCGATTATTTGCTACATGTAATCCATACCGTCTTTGTACAGGAATTCAAAGTGAGGCAAGTAAAGATAAAAGATATGATGAAAATCAAATTAATCTTGTTTATCAAGTTAAACCACTTCCTGATCAAATTTTGAATTATGTTTGGGATTTTGGTATTATAAAATCAAATTATGAACGTAGATACATTCAAATTATTGTTGAAATGGAATTAACAAATAATTTAGCACATCCCGTATTTTCTGAACTCTTATTTGCTTCTCAAAATTTTATACGAAAAGTAGAGGAACCATATAGTGTTAGTTTACGTGATATTAAACGAGCTATAACGTTGGTGAAATTCTTTTATAATTCCCTTGGGAATCGTCCGGCTTACGAAGAGGAACATAAATATCCACCACTTGGAAATCCAACAATAATAATTAGATCTTATATTTTAGCACTTAGTATTTGTTATCATTCTCGATTATATAATCAAGACTTACGTAAACAATATCGTTGTGAAATGGAACAAATATTACGAAATCACGAAATTTATATAGAAGAAAATATGTTTTCTAAAATTATTTGTGAAGAACAAGAGGATTACATTAATAGAATGCAATGTCCACCTGATGTGGCAAATAATGAAGCTTTATTAGAGAATGTTTTGGCTACGATTGTATGCATTTTGACACGTATCCCTTTGTTTCTTATAGGGGCTCCTGGTTCTTCAAAATCTTTGGCAATTCGCTTAATAAATTCGAATTTACGTGGATCTGGTTCGAATGATAAATATTTTAGAACGTTACCACAGATTTACTTAATTCCATATCAATGCACTTTATCTTCAACTTCAGATGGTATAATGAAAATTTTTGATAAGGCAAATAGATATCAAAAAACGGCCTCCAAACAATTTCCCATTGCTAGTGTTGTTTTACTTGATAATGGTTATTGTCACTTTAGTTAATCTTTTTTTTGTTATTGTTTTTTTTAATTGAAATTAACCAAATTTGTTCGTTATGATTTTTAATTTATTAGTCGATTTGGCTGAAGAAAGTCCTTTTAATCCATTAAAAGTACTTCATTCTCTACTTGAACCAAGCTACCCGGCTACAGAACAAGCTGTTTCGGTGATTGGAATATCTAATTGGCGTCTAGATATTAGTAAAAGTAGTCGCGCATTAATTGTTCAAAGGTATCTTTGTAATTTGTTTATTTTTTTTGCAAAATTTTCTTATTAACAATTTTTTTTTATATAGGCCACAAATTAATTTAGATGATTTAGTCGATACTGCTGAATGTTTATTAAATACAAGAGCTATTGGACATGGACAGAAAGTTGCATTAGAACCTTTAGCTAAGGCATATTCAAATTTTGAAAAATATGATCAAGCTTTGTCTAACTTCCACGGACTTCGTGATTATTATGCACTGGTTAAACGGCTTTCAATAAACGAAATGACTCCAGAAAATATTCAAATGGCATTGGCCCGTAATTTTGGAGGGACACAAAATCATGTCAAATTATGCGAAAAATATTTTGGAAATGTTCTAGAATTATTTAATAATCATAATTCATGGTCATATAAACAAATTCCAATCGAAAAATTAATTGATTCAAATTTAAATGATTCAGATGCACGTCATTTAATGATTATTGGTAAAAGTGATTCAATTGTAAATTTGTTAACTTATCATTTAAGAAAAAGAAATTTGGATTCAGTTGTAATTTTAGGATCACAATTTCCTAATGATCGGAATGATTACTCTTATAATGTTTTAAATAGAATAATGGTACGTAAATAATTTCAATTATTTTTCATCTTATTCATTATATTTTTAATCATACATATTTATATTATTTATATTCTTTTTTTAGATGTGTGTCGAAACAGGCAAATTATTGATATTAACAGATTTAGAAATTATTTATGGTAATTTTTTGATTTTATAATAATTTTATTAATAATTTTACAGCAATGAAACTATTATTAATCAAAGAAATAAAATCTATTTAAACTTAATATTAGGTAATCTTTATGATTTATGGAATCAAAATTGTATTGGAGTAAGAGATAAGGAAAAGATTAATTACTTTACACGTGTTGCGCTTGGAGCCTATGCTTATCCTATGTTGTAAGTAATATTTGAAAACTCAAATAATGATTTTTTAAAATATTTTCAAAAGAAAACTTCTAATTTATGTTTTGTTATAGTTATGTTTCGCCAAATTTTAAATGCATTGTTGTTATGGATGAGAATAATTTAGCATCAGTCGATCCTTCGCTTCTTAATCGATTTGAAAAACAAAAATTATCGATAAATGACATGCTTGATGATAGACAAAAGTTGCTTGTAAAATATTTATACAATTGGACAAATCAAATTACAACTTTGGTTAAAGCTAATTCGATGACTGGCTTACATAATAAATTCGCCCAAGAGGATTTATTCATTGGATTTGATAAAAATGAAACTTTACAAAGTTTAATATTTAACATTACAATGAATAACCCTGAAGCTAATGATAATGAGATTTTAGAAAAATGCAAAGAATCACTAATTGCAATAGCGTCTCCTGATGGAATTATAAGAGCAGAATTATCAATTTTGGATCAAGATGAAGTTGATCGATGGAAATATGTTTATTTCAAACATCATCATCACAATGGCCTTTTCAATTATTTTGACGCTTTATTTGATCAAGAAAAATTATCTGCGGATTCCAAAGGACAATTAGTAATTATAAACACATTTTCTAAGATAAATATAAAATTTAAATCTTGTTTACAAGATTATTTAAAATGCCAAGTATATAATTTATCGACCATTAAGACCGAAGTTCAAATAACAAATGTAGTGAAAAATTTCTTTTTTGAATCAAATGATAAGGTTTTAATTCTTCAATGCGATATTAATACTATTAATACTAAATGTATCAAGTTAGTAAAGTATATTATTGAACAGTTTCGAAATGAATTTTTGGCTGAGAAAGAGAAGTGTGAATCAAATATGCCTATTAAATACGCATGTATAATATTTCATATTCAACGAGATTATGAACCAAGTTTGATAAAATCTAACTTTATTTGCGGATGGAATAGAATTACTATTGAATCTTTAGAACCACCGGAAATACCATTAATAGATCTACTGGACAAATCTTTACATGATATAATTAATTCGGAACTTTTTGATAAGATAGTTAATTCAACGATGCCGTTTGAAAGAATTTTAGAGGAATTATTATTGCAAGAACATTATCATTCTAATGAAAGTCATATGGACCCTATTAGGTATAATTAATTTATTTTTCTTTGCTTCATTTCGTATTATTTCAATTAATTTAATACATGATATTATTAATTTCTATAAAATATTAAGGAAAGAAATTTTAAATGACTCTCATATCATGAAATGTATAAAAACAAAAACGTTCGAATGGATATTAGGGAATTACAAAAATTGGCAATGTGGAGCAGCTCTAAATAAAAAGGATTTATCAATGTTTACTTGTTTTTCAATAGTACTACAAAATTATATAAAAAAAATTATCAAGCATACAATTTATAAGATCTTATATTCAATTGAAAAATTACCGGAAATTGAAAGAATTTTCAAAAATGAAAGTAATGAAAAAGAAGTCGTTCATCTATGGAAACAATCCTTTATAGATAAAATAGTTAAAATCAATTATTTATTTGAGCAAAGGTTATCAGTAGTTCCATCTGAAATGATTGAATTTCCTTTTTCATATTATTTTCTAATTAATTATTATAAAAGGTATTATTATGAAGAATTGGATATATTAACACAAGACTCCGAAAATATTCAGGAATTAATTGAAGATCATATCGGAGATTTTAGAAATAACTTGATTTTTATTCATCCAAATTTTGACAATCTACAAAAATGCTCAGAATTATATTATGATGATTTTATTAGAATTATTTTATCAACTTATTCTATAAAATCAGCTAGTAAAGAAAAATTGGATTTTATTTTTAGGTATTTAATTGGAGATAAATTTGCTGATGATCCATTTATTCTTCATATTTATTGGTGGAAGTATGCAACAGAAATTTTAATTCAATTGAAATTAGTTGAAACATTTCCAGATCTTATTATTAAGGCTCAAAATGATTTCATTGTATATGGTAAACTTGATCGATTTCTTTTCAAAGAATCAATTAACTTGATTTTACAAAATATATGTGATGATAAACCATGGAAACAAGATATGGATGTCATTTTATCAATAAATAATTGTAAAATTGAAAATTTAAAGAATTTTTCAAATTTGAACCTATTATTAATATGTAATGATTTATTAAAAATTAATTCAATCCCATTAGAAAAAATCAAAGAAATTATTTATTTGGGAAAATCCGCTAATAAGCAAGAATTTATTACAACTGATATTATTAATTTAGTATTTAGTGATTTAGATAATAACAATAATATAATTCCTATTACATCATTTATTACAAGAAGTCTTAAACTTATTTCTTTGGAATCAGAAATTCGTGGAACTCTTTATAGAAATATATTTTCACAATATTCTTTCAAACTGATGAACGATTGTATAATTGAAAAAATATTTGAAACCGAAATCCAACAAAACGAACAAATATTTTTCATGATAATTAAGAATCCTGAAGAAGCTTTACAACTTTCAATTAGATTAAAAACTATCAATGATAATATTAAATACATCAACTCGAATATGGCTGAGTTTTGCTGTGAAATAATTCAAAAGATTTTCAGTAAATTTAAACTAAATGAATTGTTACCTTATTTCAAGAATTCAATTGATTCACTTATGAAACAAGAAAATTTGCCTTTGCAACAAATAACTTCAATTGCATTTCTAAAAGAATTTATAAATAAATACTGGAAAAATTACTTCCAAGAAGATAATTCTTTATCTAAATCGTTAATTAAAGAAATTAATGATATTATGAAGATTAGTGATGTCCAATCAATAAATTCTTATTTCATACTAGATTTGTATAAAAAAAATTCTTTTAATATAAAGCAATTTGAAATATTAAAGAAAGAATTTATATGTTTTGAAAACCAAAAGTTTATTGATATAGAAACAAATACCAACACGGAAATGAATTTACTTCCCAAACTTTGGAAACCAGTTAGAAAAGTAGATTTTAAAGATTTATATACTTTTTATATTGCAAACTTAAATGAATATCCGTTTCTTTCATTATTTTTTAAACATTATAATAGATTAAAACTCATCAAGTATCTATATCCAATTATCAGATTTGTGAAAATTCTAAACTCTAAACTTGAATACCATTTAACTAGAGAAGCAGCTCAAATTATGTCATTTCATGAATTTATTAAAAAAGAATCAGTAGATGAAAAAGAATATATTAATTTGAAATCTTTATTTGAAGAATTTGCTTTTGGCTGGAATTCTGTTATTAGTCATATTAATCAATATCAATCCGAAGTTGACAAACCATTTATGACTCTTGATCTTCCTGTGATATTTGGATTGGTTGAACAAAAAGATGGTGGAGTTTATTTATGTGCAATTGTGGAATTTTTAATTAAATTACATAATGAATTTTTAAATGATGTTATGGCTATTCCAATTGAAAAATGTAAAAGTTTTAACTTTATAAAAGATTTTTCTTGGAATTGTTTGAATTCTAAAATATATTTCACTACATCAACAGTAACACAAACACAAGAAAAGAATTTTATTAATTATGAATGGAGTGATAAAATTTTAAAGTATAATCAAAGAAATCAAAGAAATCTGAACATTGAAGATAATGTAGACTTTATATTTGATTTACAAAAAATTGAGATAAAATTGGCAAGAAAATTGATTCTCTATAAAATTTATTTTGAAATGGAAAATAATCAGTTCTATTTAAAAAATTTTTCATTTATGCATGAATTATTTCATAATTCTTCAAGTATTCTTTTTAATATTAAAAGGTTCTTGCCACAAGAACCTATCTTGGCAGATAAAATGAAAATTGTATCTTCAATGTTTCAGAAATCAATAATTTTAAATAATCCATCCAATTCGATTAATTTATCTGAATTATTGTTACTTTTTGAAATTATTCTTTGTTTCGTTAAAGAATTATCGATTAAAAATAATAATATTCTTATCTTAAATTTAGTTAATCAATGGCTAAAATTAGCAAGATATAATGTAACATACACAGATATATTTAAGGAATTTTCCTTAAAACATATTATTGCATTTTATGAACTAATTGAAGAACATGTGGCTAATTCTGTAATTTGTGACATTGATGATAAATTTAAAATTCCATTAACACAATATATAATGGATTCAATTAATAATATTATAGATTATCATAATTCAGAAAATCAACAACTTATTCCTGCTAAAGCATTTGTTCTTGCTTTAAAAAGATTTATTTATAGATATTTATTGATTGATTCAAATATTGAAAATATGAGCTTACATATATATTTCTTGGATTTTACATTAAATCTATGGATTAGTAATATAAAAGAAGAATTAATTAAAGAATTATTTCCTACTTGTTTGTTAGTATCTCATGCTTATAATAGTTATGTATATTTACTTGATGAGATTGAGGTATGTACTATACACTATATAATTATTTAATTCTTTTTTTAATAATAATCTAAGATTAATTTATTAATTTTAGAAAGCATCAAATGAAAGGCAAAATAGCAGAAGCTTTGCATATACATCATTAACAACAACTAGGAAAACATTAATTAAAAAATATAAAAAATTTACTGATTAACTTTTATTTACTTTATCTTTTAAATTAGAAGACATTAAAAAGTTGTATCTATTGTTGTTTTTTTATTTTAAATAAATTTTTGTTATTTTATGAATATTATGCTACTAAAAACTAA